>NC_061845.1:27418866-27421366 GCF_019202785.1 Penaeus chinensis
AGGAAAGCGAGACGAAAGCGACGAATGCATTGCGTACTTGAAGATTCATTTCGTGCAGCCTTGAGTTCCCGACGAGTTAGTGACCTCATCTTGATGCGACGGCACGTCCGGCAGACACGCATTGGTGGTCACGTGATCATCATTTATGTGATTTGGAAAAAAAAAAAGAGTGAAAAAACATATACGTGGCCATAGATTAACCCCCTTTCCGTCAGCGGTCATATGGGATAATTGATGGGGGGGAGGGGAGGAGAGCTTCCGTTTACGCGATGGGGAAATAGGTACAGGGGGGGGTGGGGGGCTCCATCCTGTCATGTAACAGTTGGACGAACTTACCTTACTTTGCTTGAGTCTGGCAGGGTTTGTGTTTAATGTGTTTTTATTTTCATCGTCACTTGTTTCTAAGAGCATTATGTAATGGGCACTGACCGTATTAGAAATTGTAATATTAATTGAGAGGACAATAGGAATGATAATGATATTGGTAACGATAACGTAACATCAGCAACAACAGTAACAACAACGAAAACAGCAGAAGTAGCTCTAACAACACAACAACAACAAAAAACATCCAACCTTTCCAAACAGCAACGTGTCTAACAGGGGATCAGACCATTAAGGAAGGAAGCAAACAAGCAATTTCACATACACAAAAACAAAAAATAGAAACAAAAATCCCGGCTTCCTTTCCCCCGGGAGGAGAGGCAGCAGCAGCGCCGAGTAGGAGGAAGCTGCGTCACCCACCAGCTGCCTCCGTCACGGCCTCTGCCTCGACCGCCCTCCCTGGGGATGCCTCTGATCTTGACCCGGTTATTAAATACTGCAAGGACGAAGCGGCCGCGGGTTTGAATGCGACCCATTATTGGTACTCGAGCCGCTGCAACGTTGAGTCACCGCGGGTATTCTCGGAGGAGCAGGAGGAGGAGGAGGAGGAGGAGGAGGAGGAGGAGGAGGAGGAGGAGGAGGAGGAGGAGGAGGAGGAGGAGGAGGAGGAGGAGGGGGAGGAGGCGGAGAGGGAGGGGGAGGGGGAGGGGGAGGGGGGGGTCGGTGGGTTAGTGGGTAAGTTTGTGGGCAAATGGGTAGGTGGGTAGGAGGGTGGGTAGTGGGTTGGCTGGTGGGTGTGGGGGTGTGGCTGGGAGTATCTAGTATAATGACGTAGTCGTAATTCTAGATGTAAATTTATAAGCTCATTCACGATGCAGAAGTTCGGGATATATATAGCAGGCGCGCTGCCGGGCTTCCTCGTTACGGTTATGATGAAGAATGGATGGAGTAATAAGCTCGCTCTCCTTCCTGGAATGTCCGGTGTGGAGGAAGCCTCCGTCGTCTGGTGAAGGAAGCCTCGGTCGTTTGGTGAAAGAAGCCTCGGTCGTCTGGTGAAGGAAGCCTCGGTTGTCAAAATGCCGGGCATGTGCAGTAAATACGCAGTTGTCGTCCACGTATGTCGCGTGTAGTTTTTATTGTATTTTTTCGGATTTGTGCAGTTTAAAATCGTCATGTTCCCCCATGGAAATTCCGCGCAGTTCATGAGCAGGGTCGCGGAGGGGCATGACGATTCGAAAAAAAGGATCAGTGGAAGTGAGGACAGCGGCGTGACTCAGGCAGACGTCATGATTACTTCCTGAGGAAGAGAATGCAGGAACGGGCGAGAAACGGATGGCTGGTGATTGTTGACTGGGCACACACACGCTCCTTTCTTTCTTTCTCTCTCTCTCTCTCTCTCTCTCTCTCTCTCTCTCTCTCTCTCTCTCTCTCTCTCTCTCTCTCTCTCTCTCTCTCTCTCTCTCTCTCTCTCCCTCTTTCTCTCTCTCTCCCTCTTTCTCTCTCTCTCTCTCTCCCTCTCTCTCTCTCTCTCTCTCTCTCTCTCTCTCTCTCTCTCTCTCTCTCTCTCTCTCTCTCTCTCTCTCTCTCTCTCTCTCTCTCTCTCTCTCTCTCATTTTGCCCCCCCCCTCTCTCTCTCTCTCTATCTTCCCTCCCTCTCTCCCTCCTTCCCTCCCTCTCTCCCTCCTTCCCTCCCTCTCTCCCTCCTTCCCTCCCTCTCTCCCTCCTTCCCTCCCTCTCTCCCTCCTTCCCTCCATCTCGCCCTCCTTCCCTCCCTCTCGCCCTCCTTCCCTCCCTCTGTCTCTGTCCCATTGGCATAGTTTTAACAAAACACATAATACACAGACAAATACATAAACGAGGGGAACAAACGAAGCACAGTGTTCACGCTCGATGCTTTAGGACAGCAAGCACTTTAACTGCGAGTGAAGAGTAGGCGTAGTTGGCGCGGTGTCTGGGGGCGCTGAGGATTGCCTCACTTTCGCATCACCAACCCCACCACGGCTCTGTCCTCGCCTCGTCCACATTCCTCGCCGCCCAATGGGTCACCTTCGAGCCAAGTCCTCTCCTTCAGAAGTCCTTCTCTCCTTCCAAATCCTGCTCTTCAGAAGTCCGTCCCTCCTTCATAAGTCCTTCTCCTTCAGAAGTCCTCCTTCAGAAGTCCTTCTCCTTCAGAACT
>NC_061845.1:27436366-27438866 GCF_019202785.1 Penaeus chinensis
TTTGGTTTGTTTTGTTTTGTTTTTTGGTTTTGTTTTCTGTGGATTGTTTTTTTCCTGTGTCTCTTTAATTTGTTTTTTTGTTTCCTCTTAGTTTTTAGTTTTTTTTAAGTACCTTTTTTACTTCTTTTTTTTTCTTGTTTCCTTCGAAAATCTTTTATACAGTTCGGATTTTATATTCTTATTTTTTCCCTTGTTTCATCGGAAGATCGTTTCTCAAGTTCCTTTTATATATTTTTTTCAAGGTGTCCTCTGAGCATTGTTTTTCAGTTCCTTATTTTTTTTATTTTTTTTAATTATCGTTTTCTTCAATTTTCCACGTTTATTTTAAGATTGGTGACGAAATTAGAGATTAATTTGGGACCAGACGGAGGGAACAATAAATATGATGATGATAATAATATATTAATAATAATAATGATAGTAATAATGACAATATTGATAATAACTACAATTACTAGATACGTTAAGAATTTTTAAAAAATCAAGCTGCTTCATACCCCAGTTTTTTTTTATCTCTTTTCTTGTCTTTTTTTTTTCTCTTCTTTTTTCTTCTTCTTTTTTACTCCACACTGGAATGGCCTTCATAGCTGACATGAAGAAGAGAGCGCGGCGGATTAGCAGCGTTAGGCCGGCGCTAATCTTCATTAACTTCCAAGGTCGAAACTCTTGCTGCCCGTTGCCTCGTCGACGCTTGCTTTGAAGGGAGCTGATTGGCTGTTTGGAGTGATGTTGCGTGTGGTTTGGTTAGGGTTGTGGCTGGGGTGGATAGGTGGGTGGGTGGGGGGATAGGTGGGTGGGTGGGGGATATAGGTGGGAGGGTGGGTGGGGGGATAGGTGGGAGGGCGGGTGGGGGGATAGGTGGGAGGGTGGGTGGGGGGATAGGTGGGAGGGTGGGTGGGGGGATAGGTGGGTGGGTGGGTGAGTGGGTGGGGGGTAGGGTATGGGTGGACGATTGGTGGATAGGTGGATGGGGGAAGTGGAGGACGTGTGGATGTGTGTTTGTTTGTTTGTTTGTATTTTTGTTATATCCATTTTCAAGAGTAAACACCTGTAACACATTGATTCATTTCGCTCCGTATCTCTATCTACCTCTTTTAGCTTCTCCGTCTCCCTCTCTCTTCCCTTCTTTCCTTTTTGTTCTCTATGAAGAAAAGAGAAAAGGGTTTCATTCCGGCCGCTCCCATCAGTCGAGTTAACGGTGAGGACGACCTAGTAACGTTAATGAAGGAAACGAACAAAAACTTCACGTGTGAGCGCAGGCATTCGGACACACTCACGCGCGCATGCAACACGGGGAGAGAAAAAGGGACCAGCTGTTTATTCTTGTTTATGTTGTTTACTGTTTGTTTGTTTTTCTTTTCTCTTTCTTTTTTTCTTTTGTTTTACTTTAGAGATAAAAGGGGTCTTGGACTTTCACGAGAGATGGGGGGGAAAAAAAGTTAAGTAGAGGATCTTTGGGAAAAGATGGAAATAGACCTTTTTTTTTGGGGGGGGGGGGGGGCATATTAGATTTCTCTTCCAAGATATTATTCTCTTCTTCTTACTCTTTATTTTGGTCCCCCTCAGAGAGATGGATAATTTTTTATCTCTCCTCTCTCTCTCTCTCTCTCATTCTCTCTCTCTCTCTCTCTCTCTCTCTCTCTCTCTCTCTCTCTCTCTCTCTCTCTCTCTCTCTCTCTCTCTCTCTCTCTCTCTCATTATTTCTCTCTCTCCCTCCCTCCGTCCCTCCCTCCCGCTCTCACTCTCCCCTCTCTCCCTCTCCCCCTCTCTCTCTCTCTCCCTCTCCCTCTCCCTCTCCCGCTCTCTTCCTCTCCCTCTCCCTCTCCCTCTCCCTCTCCCTCTCCCTCTCTCCCCCTCTCTCCCCCTCTCTCCCTCTCCGTCTCCCTCTCTCCCTCTCTCCCTCTCTCCCTCTCCCTCTCCCTCTCACCACTCACCTCCTGTTATCTTTTTTTTTTCTTTTTTTTTACGAACTTCGACTTCGCCGCCTCTCGTTACACCGGGGATCCCGAGAGACACGAGATAAGATCTTTAACGAGTTTCGTGAAAGTTCGTCTTCATTCCGATTATCTGCTTTTTTTTTTTTTTTTTTTTTTTCTCTCTCTCTCTATCTATCTCTCTGTCGAATTATCCGAATTATCCGAATTATTTTCTCCGTAATGATTGAATGCCTTTTTCGGTCTGCTGTGAAAGCATGTGTTGTTTCATTATCTATTTGTATTTTTTATATGTATATTATATAAATATATATATATATAAATAAATAAATATATATATATATATTTATATAAATAAATAAATTATATATATATATGTTCCTTTATTTTATATGATCAATTACTGATTTGTTCGTGTTGTATGACCGTTTGCTTTGCATTTACCGGGAAGCTCATGAATACATGATTACCATGGGTACTGTTACCTGTGATTGCAGTGTGCAACGTGCAATCAGCGGAACAATTTTCAAAACGGTGCATCATTTCTCCGCGAGTTTTACTTTCGT
>NC_061845.1:27441366-27448866 GCF_019202785.1 Penaeus chinensis
TTTCTTTTTTTTTTCTTTCTTTTTTTTAGTAAAGATACATTTTTATTTTTTTTTATTTCTGTCAAGATACTTTTTAATTTTATTTTTTTTTTGTCAAGATACTTTTTTTTTTTTTTTTCGTAAAGTTTCTTTTTTCGTAGATACTTACATATATATTTCTCGTAAACAAACTTTTTTTTTAATTACCATAATTTGTTGTGTAAAAATAAGAAGAAATAAGAAATCACATTTTCTGTTTTCTTTTCTTTTTATGTGAAGAGATCATTAGATGGTTTTAAAAGACTTCAAGGAAAAATATATATTAAAAAAGAAGAATGAGATGATAGTTCGGGTTGAAAAAAGAAATAGAGATTCTCCGTCATATAACGTTTTTTTTTAAATGACCATGAAATCAAAAGAAGAAAGGAAAAATAAAAGATATATATAGTATTTTTTTTTTTTTTTTTTAACCCTTTGAGCACTTTTCTCGCCCGCTCTTTGGAGTTTTTCTCTTTCTTTTTCTTTTTTTAAAAGTCTAAGAAATTGGTTCTTTTTTTTGAGGCAAAGATGGCCGACGCGGAGGTTCATTCGAGTCGACCGTCTCATGAATGAACTTAACTCCGGTGTTCTATTTTTTTGTTGGTTATTAATCTTTGTTTTTATTTTTTGTTTTATTTATGTATTTATGTATTCATTTATTTATTTGGTGGAGGCGAATAATGTGTTTTTGTTTTTTTCTGGTGTTTTTATTTATTTGTTTATTTTTTGTTGTTGTTCGTTGCGTAAAACGAATCGGCTTCCTTTTTTTGGATCCCTGTCGTGTTGCTGACGAGTCTTGCATGTTTGCAACCGTGCAGACTGCATCATCAATAAGGAAGTTGCAAGGTGACTTTGGAAAGTATGCGCGCTAAGATCGGATGCAAATAAGAGGGAGGTTTGGTTGCTCTTTTTCTAGCAGTCTGCGTGGTTTCAGACATACTAAACACGCACACACACACGCACACGCACACGCACACGTACACGCGCACACACACACATATATACACATACCCTACACACTCTCTCTCACATTTACAATTATAAACGCATACATACACGCCAACACATGAAATCTAAACGCATGCACTCATAGACTCTCACTATTCTTGCTATGCAACACAACTGCAATATCGTTTGTAGTGTCTAAAGAGAGTTGGGGTGAATATTGCATTGAGTGTGCATGTGACTGGTGTATGTTCGCAATTTCAACTTGGGGTTTTGAATAATTTCCATTCTTTATTTGTCTAAGAAATTGGGTTTTGATCGATTAATTAAATCGCCGTTTCATTTTTTTTTTATTATTATTATATGGTATTACGGCAAGAGCCTCTATTACTTGAGATTTTTAACTGTAGGTCAGTAGCAATATTAGTTTTGTTTCAGTTCTTTTCAAATACTACAAGAAAAATTGAGCAAGGTAATTTTGAGTCGGCGCCGAGGTCACTGTCTTTCAGTTAGCAGAAGAGCCTTTTTTTGTGACAAGAGCGAAGTGATTTTTCTTTTTAAGTGCAACAAGGTCATGACATTAACGAACGTCGAGATCCTCTTCACTTCTTTCCCAAGTCACCAAAAGAAAAAGAAAGAAAGAAGAAAAGTGAATAGAAATATATACATAATCACTACGAAATATATGAAATAAAAGAAGAAGAAAACGGAAAACCAAATACAAACATATACAGTCGCAACGAAATATATTGAATAAAGAAAAGCATCACGAATATGCTCACAAGGCTCGAAGTAATTAGCTAACCACATCACAGAGGCGCTGGGGAGGGGGAAGGGGAAGGGGGAGAATGGGGGGGGTTGGAGGGAAAGGGGTGGAGGGGGCAGAGGGGAGGGGGTGGAGGGGAGGGGGTGAGGGGACGACTCGGGGCGATTTCAACGAGGGTGAAAGGAGTGATCACAGCGGAAGTGAGTGGCTTACCGATGACGTAATGCTTCCCTGGGAATAATGGTATCCTGTTTTCGAGAGTTGTGCGTGTGTAATCATGTCGATGGATTCGTTTTTCTCTTTTATGGTTTGTCAAAGCACGGTGGGATCGCGTTTGTAATTGGTTTTGATTTGATTTGGTGTGTGTAGTTTATGTATTTTAGAGCTGAACCGACCATGGCCATAAAAATAACTTATCGCCAAGGTGTGGGTCATGGATAGTGTAAAACAGTGACCAGAATGAGGTAACAATTTTTTAGGTACACTCAAATCGAATCAAGAAAAAAAATGTTTTGTAATACGTAATTTGCCTTACATCTTTTGTATTAACCTTCTTGTAATATTGAAGTGTTTTTTTATATTATTATATTAGACAGGCTGGTCTAATCGTGACACATGAGAAGAGGTAAACATTTGAACAGGATTAGCGATTGATTGAACAGGATTAAAGTGATTGAAGAGTGTAAACTTCAATTAGACACGGTCGTCTTCACTCTCATTTGCGGTCAGATTGATGATTCTTCTCGTATTTCAACCTCTTGTCTTGTTTCCCTTTTTTCATTGTATTTTCTCTCTCTCTCTCTCTCTCCTTTTTGCGATCCGCTCGAACATGTGGCTTCGTAATGTACAAGGCGAAGAACAACAAAGCGTGCGATCGTTCAGATAAGCCTAAGGCAGCGGGAGATCCTTTGAGCGGACGAATACAAAGAGTCGAATCCTTTTTGGCGGTTCGGTTCGATGCTTCGCTATTCGTCCCTAATGAACCGGCGGTGTTGCGGTGCTTAATTGTGGGTATTTCAGGGTAAGCGGGAGGTGATGATGCCTATTTAGGGTTTGAGTCAAGAGGGGAAGCATGCTTGGGTAACCTTGGGTGGCCATACAAGATGTATCTCTTCTCCTTCTCCTCCTCCCTTACCCTGCCTCTCTCCCTTCCCTTCCTTCCACCCACCCCCTCCATCATCTTGTCAGTGTTGTGAATTGGTTATCGCGTTTCGAATCTTTTATTCCCCCTTTCCATTCTTTTTCACCGTCCCTTTTCTCCCTCCTTTTTTTATCCCCCTTCCTTCTCTCCTTTTCTTCGAGTTTTTCTTGGAGTTCCCAAAAGTTGTACCTGAAGAACTACACTGCTGAGTCATCGGCTGAGTAGTCCAGTAGAACCGGATAAAAGAGCGAGACGTTTTGGGAACTTGTCCATATAGGTCCTAACCACCCTCCTTCTCCCCTCCCACTCCCCTCCCTCTTCTCTTCCACTCCACTGCCTCATCGCCTGCCAAACTGCCTTCAATATACCACCCACATCACCTACTCACCCTTTTCCACCCTCCCCCAACCTCCACTGCCCCTCCCCCTTCCCACCTTCACCAACCCCCACACCCACTCTTCCACACTTCCCTCCTCTCCCACTCTTCCCTCCTCCCTTCCTCCCCCTCCCTCTGTTCCAACCTTCCCTCTTCCCCCTCCCACTCTTCCACCCTTCTCTCCTCCCCTTCCTCACCCCCCTCCCCCTGCCCCCACCTACGGGGAGACAAGTACTCATGTCAAGGGATTTTTAAAATCGCATTTGGTATGGGCATCGAGGGGCATTTCAGTAGATCACGTGATAGGATTAGCCTCAATGTTAAACGCTAATTGCTGTTTTGTATTTCTGACAAGTGGAGAATTATGTGACTTTAGGATAATGGGTATGTGTTTGAGTATGTGTGGGGTATGGGGAAGGGAGTCGGTGGGGGGGAGAGGGTAGGTTTAGGTGGGCGAGGAGGGAGTCTGGGTTAACTCACCCTCACCTTCACATTACCCTGGGCCTCCCATATCTTCCTGTGTTTACCATATTATCGCGTGTTTATGTTTGGGTATATTTGAGTGTCTTTCCCACTTTGGGTGCTCTCTCTCTCTCTCTCTCTCTCTCTCTCTCTCTCTCTCTCTCTCTCTCTCTCTCTCTCTCTCTTCTCTTCTCTTCTCTTCTCTTCTCTTCTCTTCTCTTTCCTTCGCTTTTCATTCCACTCTGTTACCATAGTTCTTTTTATACATATTCAAAGCCTCTATATATCCCTCCTCCTTCTCCTTCCCCTCTCCCCTTCTTCCTCTTCTCATTCATATCCATATTTCAGCTTGGAATTCGTCACTTTCCCTTCTCAGTGTCATGCAACTCCAAATGAGATTCGTGCACGAGATAGTGGCTCTGCCCAGCTAACCTCGGAAAGTGGCTAGACGGTATCTTAATAATATTTCTTCGTGACGTGTATGTGTGTGTACCGGATGCCTTTTATAGCGCCGTCGGCCGTTAAGGATCTCGAAAGAACCGTTTGGGGAGTGGGTAAGAGAAGGGGGGGAAGGGGGGGAGTGTGGGTGGGGGAAGAGGGGAATGGGGTGTGGGTGTGGATGTATGTGTTTGTACCTGTCTTTCTATCCATCCGTCTGTCTATCTGCCTATCTGTCAGTCTGTTTGTTTATCTACCTGTCTGCGTATCTTAGTGTGTGTGTTTGTATGAATGTATGTGTTATTCATTATACACGTAATGATAGACATTATATACCATCATATACCATGCCCTTTCCTATAGCTCTTCCTACCGTGCCCATCAGTGCCTTCTGCAGCGTTCCTCTAAGCCAAAAAGCGTGAAAGGGGAACAAAGGCACTGGTAACGAAGGCGAGAGTCTGTGAAGGTCGAGACTCTCATGCCCGAAGAGACAATCACATACCAATTCTCGTTAACCGTTACTTAGAATAGCAAGGAGCGCGACTTTCCCTCTTGTTGTTGAGGCGAATATTTTTGGGGGGGAAGAAATATCCCTTAGCTGTTGAATTATTTGGGATTTTCGTAATTTTTTGTATCCTTTTTTTTTTTTCCCTTCACGAAATACTTTATATTTCGATATCATGGACCGCTATTTTAGAAGTAACTGTTTTTATTTCTATACCATTCTTCACTCGTGCAGTTAGTCGCTGTTTTAGTCTTGTTTACATATGATTTTTTTTTTATGATGATCATTTTTTTTAGGAACGATAGATTTGCTTATACGAATTAACAAATTGACAAGAGTTGCTGTTTATTATGCCAAAGGTGTTGAATATACACAACATGGCAGGGGTGAGAATCGTCTCGTGACCTGCATTTTAATCGCGTTTTCTCAAGATTCATTGGCATATCTTGTGCTCTGCTTAGTGTCTTTGCAAACAGTTTTATTTTTCGTGTTTTTACGAACGGGAAGATAAGAACATGATTCGTGACCTCAGAGCTAACAGCCAAGGTCTCGCTCGGCCAGACTTGTTGATTGATGGGAGTTTTAGAAGCACTTACTTACGTGCCGAAAGTGAAACAAAGAGAGAAGTTAAGATACATGAAGATAGAAGAGATTACAAGAGACCACAAAAGAAGGAACAAATCGTGAAAAGTCATTGAGAATGGACAGGTGTCATAGCTCGTAGCGTCAAGGATCGTGTTACGGGTCCGGGACTTTTTCCCCTCGTGTCCCGGATGTGAGTTCCAGGACTCCCGCTCGGCGTCTCAGAGATGCCCTTGCTTGATAAATAACTAAATAGATAAACGAATAAATAGATAAATACATGAATAAATACATCAATTTATAAGTCAATTAATAAAATATTAAGAAAAAGATAAATTGGTAAGGTAATCAATGAATAAGATAAATCATTGTTCTTATGTAACAGACTTTTAGTTTACGTTAATAGATGCGTGAAATAATACACAATATATATACATACCGTATACTTTTATAATCCCTACTTCGTCTTTAGGACTAAATCAGGTTCGAGCCATGTATTTTAATGATTTAAATTAATACACAAAAGCCTTGTTTATAGTACAAGAGAACGAAAACGAGTGAAACAAACGGCGAGTGGGCGGAGAACCAGAAATGCACGAGTCCTAAAGGTAATATTTTATCAGATTTAAAAGGCGGGTCTTAACTATGTCTGTACGGACGGGAGAGTAAGGTATTCTTTTTTTTTTTTTTGATTTTTATTTTCTTTTAGTCTTTTTCTCTCGTCCTCGCCTTCTTCTGTTTTCTTTTCTTTTTATCTATTACTGTTTCATTGATTTTATTCCGCTGTTTTGCCACAGGGAGTGAAGGATAATGATGATGGTGGTGATGATGATGGTAATATTAATAACGATAATAAGAAGGATAATGATGGAAATAATTATAATAATAATATCATTATTATTATTATTATTATTGTTGTTGTTGTTGTTGTTATTATTGTTATTATTATGCTCATTATTATTGTTGTTGTTGTTGTTGTTGTTGTTGTTGTTGTTGTTGTAAGTATTATTATTACTATCATTAGTGATAACGATAATGATAGTTATAATAACAATAGTAATAATAATGATAAGGATCATAATGACGATGATAAAGACGATAATAATAATGACAATAAAAGGTTTAATATCTAAACGCTTCTTATATAATATTAAGTGAAACACAAATTACACCAATCCTTTTTATCTCTCACTCATCACCTGCTAAATTTCACCTTTCATGTTTCCATTTCTTTGCCTCTTCTACTCTTGATTTTTTTTCTTTTTCTTTTTCTTTTTTTTTCTTCCTCTTCTTATACAGACAATCGGCCAATTATGAGCGTCTTCACTTCGATGCGAGTGAGGAGGAATTTCGCTTCATGAGGAGAGAGAGAAAAACAGGAAAGAGAGAGGGGAGAAGAGAAGTGAGGAAAGAGGGGAGAGAGAGAGAAAGAGAGAAAGAGAAAGAGAAAGAGAGAGAGAGAGAGAGAGAGAGAGAGAGAGAGAGAGAGAGAGAGAGAGAGAGAGAGAGAGAGAGAGAGAGAGAGAGAGAGAGAGAGAGAGAGAGAGAGAGAGATGGAGATATAGAGAGGAAGAGAGAGAGAAAAAAAAAAGAAAGAGAGAGAGGAAGAGAGATGAAATTTTATCACGTCTTAAGATATTGCGTAAAGTGCAAGGTCGTCGTTGGAGATTCTGGGCGTGAATAATGCTTTTTTATTTTATTTATTTACTTATTCATTGGTTTGTGTGTTTATTCATTTATTCGTGTATTCATTTACTGTTAAATCATTTGCTTGTTTTGTTTGCTTTATTTATTTTTTGTTTATTTGTTTACTGATTCATTCACCTGTGTGGTTATTTTGTATTTGTTTACATGTCTGATTATTTACTTGTTTAATTACTTGTTAATTTATTCATTTACTTGTGTGTGTTTTTTTTTATTATTATTTTTTCCGGTGAAGTGTCAAATGCGTGGGAAGAGAGAGAGAAAGAGAGAAAAAGAGAAAGAGAAAGAGAAATAAAAATAAAAAGAAAAAGAAAAAGAGAAGGAGAGAAAAAGTTCTGGATATTAATAGGCGAGTTACGTAGGAATTTGTTGTGGAATTTTGGCGCGCAGAATATTCGTTGTCAAGTAATGAAATCGCTTCTTGGTTAAAAAAGGAAAAGAGATAAATAAATAATAATTATTATTACTGTTATTATTATTATTATTATCATTATTATTATCATTATTATCATTATTATCATCATCATCATCATCATCATCATCATCATCATCATCATCATCAT
>NC_061845.1:27458866-27463866 GCF_019202785.1 Penaeus chinensis
TCCCACATCAATAACAGTCAGTCAGCCAGCCACGCGATATAAACTCGTTAAAAGTAATCCTCCTCCTCCTCTTCCTTTTCTTCTGCCTCTTCCTCCTGTCCCTTCTCCTCCTCCTTCTCCTCCTCCTCCTTCTTCTCCTCCTCCTCCTCCTCCTCCTCCTCCTCCTCCTCCTCCTCCTCCTCCTCCTCCTCCTCCTCCTCCTCCTCCTCTTCCTCCCTCCTTCTCCTCCTCCCCCTCTTCCTCTTCCTCCTGCTCCTCCTCTTCTTCTTCCTCCTCCTCCTCCTCCTCCTCCTCCTCCTCCTCCTCCTCCTCCTCCTCCTCCTCCTCCTCCTCCTCCTCCTCCTCCTCCTCCTCCTCCTCCTCCTCCTTCTCCTCCTCCTCCTCTTTCTCTTCCTCCTCCTCCTCCTCCTCTTCCTCCCTCCTCCATCTCCTCCTCTTCCTCCAGCTCCTCCTCCCCCTCCTCCTCCTCTTCCTCCAGCTCCTCCTCCTCCTCCTCCTCCTCCTCCTCCTCTTCCTCCTCCTCTTACCTAATTTTATGACCTTGTATTCCACACTCAAGGTGATGGTAATAAAGATAACGGAGTTAGGGAGACATCAACCAGTAAAAAAAGAAAAGAAAAGAAAAGAAAAAGAAATAGGAAAAGAGAGAAAAAAAAGGTGATGATATTAAAAGATAACGAAGTTAGGCAGGGGGGGGGGGGGAATATATGAAAATAAAGACAAAAAGCTCTCTCGTTTCAAAATACCCGCGCGCGCCAGCGTCTCCTCCTCGCTCGTCTTTTGTCTCGAAGGGAATCAGATCCTCTCTCTTTGGCGGGGGAATAATGCCAGGAAAGGGATTTCGTGGCGATACGTCGTCGTTTGATAATGATGATGGTGATGATTTATGGTGATGGTGATGGTTTATGGTAGTGATGGATTATAATAGTGATGATGATGGTGGTTTATGGGAGTGATGATGATGGTGATGGTTTATGGTAGTGATGATGATGGTGGTTTATGGGAGTGATGATGATGGTGGTTTATGGGAGTGATGATGATGGTGATGGTTTATTGTATGGTGATGATGGTGATGGTTTATGGTATGATGATGATGGTGATGATTTATGATAGTGATACAGAATGATGATGGTGATTTATGATTGTGATAATAATTATAAAATAATGACTATTGATGATATTAATGATGGTGATGATAATGATAATAATGATAATAAAGTTGATAATCGTAATGATAAATTATCATTATTTTATGATGCTGATGATAAACATAATAATGATGTTAACGATAATAGTAATAATGTTAATGATAATGATAGTAATGGTGGTGATAATGATGATGATAGTGATGATGATCATGATGTAAAAAAAGATCATATTGTGAAAAAATATGGAATACAATAAAAAAAATGTACAATAAAAAAATGTAGAAATAGACATACGAAGAATCCTACAGAGAAAGAGAAAAAAAAAACAATTGACAATAATACATTTTAGAAAATAATGATATAATTATTTAAAAAAAAAAATCATAAAATGAAACCGATGCCATGATTTTAATTAAGGCAGCGACTTGACGAGGAGGAAGATCATATGACAAGATGCTGTAGATAATGATAAATGTATGATGATGAGCATATGATAAGGATATGGAAGACAATGAATAAATTTAGGTATGAAGAAATGTAAAGAAAAAATGAAGTAAAGGATCTCGTTGATGAGAATGAGAAATAGCAATGATGATAATAAAGAATAAGATAAAAAAGATTTTAAAAAATAAACGTTACGAGATATTGAGAGAGAAAGCCACGGCCGGTTCCCCTTGTCACAACTTTCTCGAGAACTTTTGTCATCAAGGGCGTCGCCCAAGGTCGGGTTTGCCTTCCCAGATGCTCGTGTGACTGGCTGGCTGGATGGATGGATGGCTGAATGGCTGAATGGCTGGCTGACTGGCTGGTTGGCTGGCTGGTTGGCTGGCTGACTGAATGACTGGCTGACTGGCTGGCTGGCTGGCTGAATGGCAGGCTGGCAAAGCTGGTTGGCTGGCTGGATGGCTTACTGACTGGCTGGCTGACTGGCTGGCTTACTGACTGGCTGGTTGGCTGGCTGGCTGACTGGCTGACTGACTGGCTGGTTGGCTGGCTGGCTGGCTGGTTGGCTGGCTGGATGGCTGGCTGGCTGACTGACTGGCTGGCTGAATGGCTGGCTGACTGGCTGGTTGTCTGGCTGACTGGCTTACTGACTGGCTGGGTGGCTGGCTGGCTGACTGACCGACCGACCGACCGACCGACCGACCGACCGACCGACCGACCGACCATTTGACTGACTGACCGACTGACCGACCGTTTGACTGATTGACTGGCTAACCAACCAGCTAACCAGCTAACCTCAAGTGTATCATTCCATCCCTTCCTTTGCCACGCCTTCGCTTATCATGGGTCCTTGGGGGTCGTCTCTCTCTCTCCACTCGGGCTGAGACGGGCGTGCCCTTGGAGGGTCGTCGGCGCGGAGAGGTCGTCTCGTCGCGCCTCGGATTCCGTCGGTCTCCGTCGGGATGACCTTCGGGCCGCGGCTCAGAGATGATTCTGTTTGTTTTTTGTGTGTGTGTGCTTGCTTTTGTTGGTGGTGGTGGTTTTGTGTTTGTGTTGGGTGTGATGTTCTTGTTGTAGGAGTGCTTGGTTGTTGTTGTTTTGTTTTTTTGTTTTTTAGTAGATGTATGTATTGCTTCTTGTTTATATATGTTTTTCCTCTTCTTCCTCTTCTTCTTTTCCTCCTCTTACTCCTCCTCCTCCTCCTCCTTGTCTCTCATTTACCTTCTCCTAATCATTCTTCTTCTTCTTTCCCCTTCTCATTCATCTACCTTTTCCTAATCATCATCACCGCCAGCTCCTTTGCTCACCTCCCTCACCATCCCCACCATCCTCACCATCTCCACCATCCTCACCATCCTCCCCATCCCCACCATCCCCACCATTCTCACCATCCTCACCATCCCCACCACCCTCACCATCCTGCCATCTCCACCATCCCTACCATCCCCTCCATCCCCACCATCCCCACCATATTCACGATCTCATTCACGAGAGCGATGACGTAATCAATACCGGCGCTACTTAATCGGCGAAGCGACTGAATAAAACAATGGGAAACGGAGGTACATTTTCCTTGACTGGCGACTTCTGTGATGGGTTATTACAGGGAATTCGTTCAAGGGCGGGACGCTGTTCACCTGACGCTGGCGCTGACGTGGGAGAGACTGAGGGCGAATTCCTCCCTTTTCGTTTTATGTGTATGTTTCTTTATTATTATTGTTATTGTCTTTGTCTTATTCTTCTCGTTTGTTTCTCGTTGTTTCCGTTGGTATTTTCTCAATCTTCTCCTCATTAGCATCGTCGTTATCAGTTTTCACATATTCTTTCTCCTCTTCTCCCCCCCCCCCCCCCACCCCACCACCAAAACAAGAATAATAAGAAGAAAAGAAGAAGAGGAAGATAGAGAAAAAATATATAATGTATAATTTCTACTTATTTTTTTTTCTTTCTTTCTTTCTCTTTTTCTTTCTTTCTTTTTTTCCTTTTTTTTTTTTTTTTTTTTTTTTTTTTTTTTGTTAAGGAATAGGGGAATTAGAGTATTTAGGTGGAGTAGGGGATAGTGTGGTCGTAGAAGGTGGTCGTCCGGGTGCATGGAGTGGTCAGAAGGTCGGGTCGTCGAGTGAAAGTGCAAGGTAGTGGTCGTTGCAGTGTTGCAGTCTTAGCTTAGGGTACACTGCAACGGCGGTGGGTATTTTTTTTTTCCCGATGTTGAGACGTGTCAGGGTTTGTGTGTTCGTGTTTACATATTTGGGTTTTTTTTGTTGTTGTTGTTGTTGTTGTTCATTTGTACGTTTTTTCCTTTTTTTCTTTTTTCGTTTTCTTCTTTGTCGTTTTCTTTTACTACTTCATTTTCTTTTTTCTTTGTTTTCTTCTTCCTCTTTTCTTCTTTTTGTTCTTCTTCTCCTTCTTCTTCTTTTCTTCTTCGTTTCGCATTCCTGTTTCCCCCCATAATCCCCTAATTCATTCTTTTCCATGTCTTCCGAATCATATTTTGTCTTATTTTCCTTTTTCTTTCCTCATCCATATTCCTCTCCTTCCATGTCTGTCTCCTTATCCTTCCAATCCTTTCTTTCCTTATACCCTTTCTTCCTTCTTTTCTCTCTTATTATCCTTTTCCTCCTCTTCGTTAATTTTCTCATTCCATTTTGCTTCCTCTTCTTTGTTATAATTCTCTTAAGTTTCCTCTTCTTCCTCTGTTTCTTTTTTTTCACTGTACATCATTTTATATTACAAAATGATGAACGATCTCTTCCTTCCACCTAAATTTCTTCTTCGTGATATCATTGTTACGCGTCTAATTAGCATTTTTAGTTTTATTTCTAGGTCGTAAAATGAGGCATAGATTTTATGTTTGTTTCCCGTCGTTTATCATCTTAACTGAGGGAGATTATTGTGTAATACGTAATAGGTCGTTGCATATTCACAAGGCCTTTCGGATAAATGACGGATATGACACTCCCACGCGGTATGTTACAAGGTTCCTTTTGCCTCTTTGCAACTTTCAACACGCCACTACTGCAGCCGCTATTGTTGTTGGAAATGTCAGTGTCAGAGGTTGTTGTGTTTCTGTCTGTATTGGGTGTCTCTCTCTCTGTGTCTCTCTTTCTTTATCGCTCTTATTGCTCTCTCTGTGTCTCTCTTTCTTTATCGCTCTTATCGCTCTTTGTGTCTGTCTCTCTCTATGTCTCTCTCTCTCTATGTCTCTCTCTCTCTCACTCTGTCTCTCTCTCTCTCTCTCTCTCTCTCTCTCTCTCTCTCTCTCTCTCTCTCTCTCTCTCTCTCTCTCTCTCTCTCTCTCTCTCTCTCTCTTTCTCTCTCTCTCTCTCTCTCTCCCTCTCCCTCTCCTCGTTCATCCTGTCTTACAAGAAAAGTCTTATCGCCTTTGGGTACGAAAGAAAGTTAGGATTA
>NC_061845.1:27466366-27468866 GCF_019202785.1 Penaeus chinensis
GTGCGTGTGTGTGTGTGAGTGTACTTGTGAGTGCGTGTGTATTGTAATTGTGTTTTAATTTACTAATGTTTACGTTGAAAATTAAACAGAAATATCTAATTCTCAAGACACACATCTCCAATTAGTGTTAAAAAGAGAGAGTTCACAAATATCACGCAAGAAAGTAAAAAAATCTCGTGAATTCTAGCCAGACATGACATCAACTACATCGATTACTCATGCACACAGACAAGAGTGGTTGTCTCTGCCTTTGTGCTTTCGTAATAACCTGTCTCTCGTTGATTACATTATGTCAGATGATGAGGTCAGTCAAAGCGAGCACGGGATACATTTAGATTAGATGAACAGTGGTCATTAAAGAAGGTCGGTTGGTTTGATGTTGGTCGAAGAGAGCCTAAGATTAGCTCGTCCGTCCGCCTGTTCGTCTGCTCGTCCGTCCGCCTGTTCGTCCGCCCGTCCGTCTACCTGCTTCTCTGTCCGTCCGTCTGCCTGCCCCTCTGCGTATCTATTCGTCTACCCGTCCGTCTACCCGTCTGGCAGCCCCTCTGCCCGTCCGTCTGCCTGCCTGCCCACCCACCCACCCTTCCGTCCGCCCGTCCGCCTGCCGACCCACCCACCCCTCCGTCCGCCCATCCGCCCTTCCGTCCGTCCGCCCGCTCGCCCGCCCACCCTTCCGTCCGCCCGCCCGCCCGCTCGCCCACCTACCCACCCGCCCGCCCACTCATCCACCTACCCACCCGCCCTTCCGCCCGAGTGCACATCATAAATAGCAGATAGTTACTACGGGCATCTATCAGGTGTTGTGGGGGACGCCTTAGAACGTACGAAAGTTGCGCCTGGAATAGAAATCGTGATCGGGTTACGGTGAGAAAGTGGATATTGGTGTGACCCTTGTGTGTCTTTTTCCTTTTTTTTCTTTCCTTTTCTGCTTCTTCTTTCTCGTTAAGGCCTTCCGGCTAATCGGTGGCTCTCTAATCTCTCTGTTTTTTTTTATCCGTCTTTTATTTATTTACTCTATTCTCTTTTTCAATTTTCTCTTGGGCCGCGGTTTCTATTTGTCTCTATTTATGCATGTGTCTTTCTGCCTCTTGCTTCACTCGCTTTCTACCTTCCCCCTTTCATTTATGATTAGTATTGTTATTTATTATCATTTTTGTTATTATTATTTTTGCTTTTCACTCCGCTTCACCTTCCACATTTCTTCTATTATCATTTATCCACCCATTCCATCCATCCATCCTTTCTTTCCTTCTTCCCTCCCTCCCTCCTTTCTTTCTTCCCTCCTTCCCTTCCGTCCATCCATCCATCTATCCATCCATTTTAACTTCATTCACTTTGCCTCACTCTCTCTCCCTCGATCTCTTCGCGGTCACGTCAATAATTAAGATTGTTTAATGAAGCAATAATTGATAATCTCCCCTTGGCTGTCACTAACTTTAGAGTTACAAAAACGCACATTCGCACGCACATGCTCGTACACGCACACTCCCCCCCCCCCCCCCCCCCCATCCCTCCTTTCTCTTCCCTTCTATTCCATTCCATTCCTTTTCTTTCTCTTCTCTTATCTCTTCCCTTGCCTTCCCTTCCTCCCCTTCCCTCCCCTCCCCGCCCCTCCCCTCCCCTCCCCTCCCCTCCCCTCCCCTTCCTTCCTTCCTCACCTTACCCTTCTATCTTCCCTTCTCTCCCCTCCTCTCTCTCCCTCTCCCTCCTCCCTCCCCTTTTCTCCTCCCTTCCTTCCTCCCTCCCCTCCCCTGCCCTCCCCTCCCCTCCCCTCCCCAAACTGTCTCTTCTCGACCCCGAAGGCAAAGAGAGAAAGGGAAGCATAAAACGTGCACTGAGGCGACGCGCCTTTGTTGCTATGTCGCTCAAGGGGAGATAGAAGGGGGAGGGGGGAGGAGGAGGATTAGGAGGGGCTCTGGGGGGAGATAGAGGGAGGCAGGGGAAGGGGGGAATAGGAGGAGGAGGAGGAGGAGGAGGAGGAGGTTGAGGTTGAGGTTGAGGTTGAGGTGGAGGTGGAGGTGGAGGTGGAGGTGGAGGTGGAGGTGGAGGTGGAGGTGGAGGTGGAGGTGGAGGTGGAGGTGGAGGGGAAGATAGGGTGGGGGAAGGGGAAGGGGAGGAAGAGGAAGGAAGAAGGAGGGGGAGGAGGATTAGGGGGGCTCTAGGGGGAGATACAGTGAGGAAGGGGAAGGGGAGGAGGAGGGGAAGGAGGAGCTCTAAAGGGGGATAGAGGGGAAAGGGGCAGGGTGTGGGGTTGGGGAGGGGCTCTAGGGAGAGATGGAGGGGAAAGGGGCAGGGTGAGAGAGGGGGGGACGGGTGGCATATGGACGAGGGTTGGAGGGGGGGGGGCAGAGTGATGGTCGGTTAAACAATCAATTCTCGTTCAGGTGAGCGAGTTTGCTTTGTTGTTTCCGGGTGAAGAATTGAGGGATTTGATGAATAGTCTTTTTTTTTTTTTTTTTTTTTTTTTGATTAGCTTCATCGGCGACAATATTTTTTATTT
>NC_061845.1:27473866-27476366 GCF_019202785.1 Penaeus chinensis
TCTCATAACAAGACCGACAAGAATGCTCCCACCTATGCTTCTTCCCAGCGTCTGGGTTCAGATGTGTGTCACGGAGATGCATAGAGGACAAAGTAATGACTATACATTACATGACAGATGGCATCCCGAGGCATAAACAGACGCGCATATTTATTTTCGCTCCGTTAGTCTAGTACCATATTAGTCTCCTTTATCGCGTCTATAGAGTGGACATAAGTGGGGCATTATATTTTTGGAGTTGTGTGATTGTATGATTTTGTAACAGTTTAATTGTAGTGACTGGCAGAGATTGATAATGTGTTGGTAGTAATTGTTATGGTTATTATTACTTTTATCGTAATTATCATCAATGTTGTTGTTATTATGGTGACGATGGTGATGCTAATGCAGTTATTATAATAAGAAGTAATTCCATTATCACTGTCATTATTATTTTATAACATATGCTTAGGTGTACGAACACTTCTAAGTCCGTGCGTAGAATCAGCATCACCACGAGGAACGATAAATAGGTTAAATATTCAAGGAGAAACAGCGTCATCTGGCGTCCCTCGGCAGGAAGAGTCAAGCAGGGCCGGATGACGACCGCTTTCGAAGCATTGATTAACCGAAGAGAAAGTATTGAACGCCGGGTCCAAATAAGAAGGAATCGACCCTCCTTTGATTAGCTGGTAACCGGCGACGGTGATGGTGCTTTGCAAGGCTGGTGTGACGCTGAGCCGACGATGAGCATTGCTTAAGGACGGGGAAGGAATCTGAGAGGGAGAGAGACAGAGGGGTGGGAGGAGAGGGAGAAAGAGGGGTGGGAGGAGAGGGAGAGAGAGGGGTGGGAGGAGAGGGAGAAAGAGGGGTGGGAGGAGAGGGAGAGAGAGGGATGGAAGGAGAGGGAGAAAGAGGGGTGGGAGGAGAGGGAGAGAGAGGGATGGAAGGAGAGGGAGAAAGAGAGGGGTGGGAGGAGAGGGAGAGAGAGGGGTGGGAGGAGAGGGAGAGAGAGGGATGGAAGGTGAGGGAGAGAGAGGGGTGGGAGGAGAGGGAGAGAGAGGGGTGGGAGGAGAGGGAGAGAGAGGGGTGGGAGGAGAGGGAGAGAGAGGGATGGAAGGTGAGGGAGAGAGAGGGATGGAAGGACGGGGGGAGAGAGGGATGGAAGGAGAAGGAAAGAGAGGGATGGAAGGAGAGGGAGAAAGAGTATGGAATGAGACGGAAAGGGGGATGGAGGGAGAGGGATAGGGAGGAGGAGAGGGAGATAAGTGGTGGATTCCTTTCGTCACATTCATCCTTTCTTCGTAAGTGATGTTTTCGTTTGACAGTATTCCAGAGCGTGAATTATGTTAAATGCGTTAATAGTTCATGTATCTCTCTCTCTCTCTCTCTCTCTCTCTCTCTCTCTCTCTCTCTCTCTCTCTCTCTCTCTCTCTCTCTCTCTCTCTCCCTCTCTCCCTCCCTCCCTCCCTCCCTCCCTCTCTCCCTCCCTCCCTCCCTCCCTCCCTCCCTCTCTCCCTCCCTCCCTCCCTTCTACCTACCTACCTACATACATACCTAGCTCTCTCCCTCTCCCTCTCTCCCTCTCCCTCTCTCCCTTTCCCCCTCTCCCTCTCATCTTTTCCCCTCTTTGGGGGTCATCGAGAGAGTAAAAAGGACCGGGTCATCCTTTTGGTATTTGAAAACCCGGTTGCGAAGTCGCTCGGTCTCTCTCGCCAGGGTGCGCCTCGGTCATCGCTATAGTTCAAGGTACCGAGCCCTGTGTTTTGCATACTTCCTACACCTGGATTGATTCTCGGGATTGTGACGTGGAGTTTTCGAGTTTATGTTTCGAGTTTATGAGTTTATAGTTGAGGGTGGTATTGTGGTGTAAAGAAGGGTTTGTGTATGTAAAAAGCTTGGTGTTCGAAAGCGGTTTGGGTATATCGGAGGAGGTGGCCTATGGAACAGAAAATTTAATCATTCGGAGGTTGTGCACAATTTTTTTTTTTTTTTTTTTGAGTTACAGTTTTGCATACAAATGAGTTTGGGTACGACTTATAACATTTATTTTTTGGTTCTAGATCAGGATAGGGTGTATTAGTTGTAGTGATGCATGTGCATAAAAATCCAGACAGTACAAGGTTTTATGAAGCGTAAAGTTTTACGCATGTAGTCCTTGATTCAGTTGCTCCATCGCATTGGCATGTGTGTGCGTGCGTCCGTGCGTGCGTACGTGTGTATGTGAATCCATAATAGACAGAAAATGTGTGCGGGCGCGCGTGCACACACACACACACACACACACACACACACACACACACACACACACACACACACACACACACACACACACACACACACACATACACACACGTACGTTGTTTACATTTCCAACTTTGATTTCCACAGATAACAGTGACAGCCGTATATTTACGACGAAGGATTTGTTTTTTTTTTTTTGTTTTGTGCACACGGTTTTTTCCCTGTACAATGTCCATTACCCTTCACCCCCTCAAGTTTTTTATCTATTTATTTGTGT
>NC_061845.1:27488866-27496366 GCF_019202785.1 Penaeus chinensis
CAAACCTCTCACCACCTCCCTCTCTCTCTCTCCTTCCTCGCAGACCAATAGCCGGCCACGCCAACCTGTGCCCGGGCTCCATCAGTACAAAGGTCCAAGAGCTGGAGACTCTCATATCCACCGTCAAGCACGAGATCCTCCACGCCTTAGGGTTTTCCATTTCGCTCTACGCGTTCTATCGAGACGACGACGGAAACCCTCTGACCAACCGGACTGAGAATGGAAAGCCGATGCTGAACGAAGTGTGAGTGTGGGAGAGAGATCCGTTGGGGGGACATTTTTCGTTTTCTTTATTTCGTTTTCTTTTGGGTCATTTTTTTTTTTTTTTTTTATTGTCAATGGGCGTGGTTAAATGTGTTATGCGTGCAGGGGATTTCGCGCGCTTGTGTGTGTAGGGATTGGTGTGTTTTATCTGCGCACATCGGATCAGGCTCTTCCTTACGTCAGACTAAGTTACTGAAATTACAAAAATAGAAATTAAAAATAATTTCACTAAAATTATATAATTTCAGGAGGCCCTTTACATAAAGGTGATGAACCATGTACAGTTATTGTCTTTGCCTCCACAAATACATTTATCAAAGAAAACAAAAAACCCAATTCTTGTGTTTAATTCATATTATAATTTTCCAGACTCCAAGCCAGACAGTGGAGCGACCGCGTGATCAAACGTATACAGCGACCCAAGTGGCAAGTGCGCGGCGGAGTTACTTTAAAAGAAGTTAATATGGTTGTAACGCCGAGAGTGAGAGAAGAAGTAAGTTCGTTTGCTTTCACAGTTTTTTGGATTTGTTTATATTTTCATGATTTTATTTGATTTTACGTCTTTGTTAATTAAGAACGTCTTAGAGTATTGAAGGAAGGATGGACTTTGCTAAAAATCTTTTCCATATTGTAGTAAAAAAGATAGGAAATAAAGATGATTAGACGAACAGATATAAGATAGAACACATTTGTTTTTGTTTTTTTTCGAATTGGTTCATATTAAAAGTGCTGTTCTTTCCATAGGTGCGAAACCACTTCAATTGTCCCGATCTCGAAGGGGCGGAACTTGAAGACCAGGGGCACGAGGGAACAGCTCTCACGCATTGGGAAAAGAGGGTGTTTGAGGTAAGTTATTGAATCATATGCACATTACATGGACAGGCAAACAGACATGTTATCATGCATTTTGTAGTATAATGGCATTGTTCGAGTTTATAATGGAGCTACTTGTCATTAGAATCAGTTTTGTGGCCGTATCATATGCCCAACATTTTTAAAGATCTGACAGATTGTAAGATTACTACATTTAGTGTTTTTGTTATATTGTTTGCTTAAGGAAGTGTTGTCACAACAGATTGAAAAATAAATTCTGATAGATACATGATAGGTAATCTCTAACACATTTTACTTTTGACAGTAAAGGAAAAAGGAGAGTATAGGGATGGCAGTTATGTACCTTGTAGCAAAATTTATAATTTACCCACCTTTTATCCTCTACAGAATGAAGCAATGACAGGCACACACACTCAGAATCCAGTCTATTCAAGAATCACACTTGCCCTGATGGAAGATACGGGGTGGTATAGAGCAAACTACCATCTTGCTCAGCCTCTCAAGTGGGGGCGGCACCTCGGCTGCACCTTTGCAATGAGTAGTTGCAAAGAGTACATGGAAGAACAAACTAAGAAGTGGGTTGATTTTTACTTTTCTTTTCTTTTTGTTTTGAGAATAATTTATGGGTGTAAGTGTGCATGTTTGTGTGTATGCCTCAGTTAATGACATGTCAGTGAAAACTTCAATGGAGAGTCAAAGCTTTTTTTTTTATCAGTTTATAAATGAGGTGTTATTTCATGGTATTATAATATGCACTTGATAATTCTGTTGATTTGAATAAATATTTTTGAATAAAGATTTAAGTTTTAAATAAAATATTTTCTCTCAAACAGGGGGAAAAGTATACATCCTTTCTGCAACAAAGTCAAAAGGGACCCACTGGAGACAGATTGCACAGAAGACAGAAGCTCAGTTGCTTTATGCAACTTGATAGAACATAAAAATCAGTTACCACCTCATTATCAGGTTAGTAATAACTGAATAATTTCATGAATTATTTTGAGTAATGTTAAATTTCAGTTCTAATTAGTCAATCTGAAAAGTTTTCTGCTTTATCATTCGAAAGTCATTTAATAATAAGGCTATATGATTCATTATTAAAAGACATTCTAAGAATTATTTATTTGAAAAATTGCTAGTATTATTGCTGTTATCACTTGTAAGTAGTGAATCAAGTAATAAAAGTAACTTTTTCTTCTTAATCCCAAGAACTTTGGTGCAATCCCACACGTCCCCTTGCATAAAGTGGGTCATTATGGAGGCTCAGTGGCTCTGGCTGACTACTGCCCTTACATCCAGGAGTTCACATGGAAGAGCAAGGACGTTATTATCCGAGGATCACACTGCCAGTTTGATGAAAACAGTCCAGGTTTGTGCTGAAAAAAATTGGTTGTCTGGTATGGCAGTGAGAGTAAAGGGACATAGTGATATGTAAGACTAAATGCAAAGGTTTTCATGTTCGTTAAGGTATGATTTTGTAGGGCTGAATTTTTTGTCTTTATGCTCCCATACCTATCATTTGCAGGATGAGTTTTATAACATTTCATTATTTTGACTTCCAGATCCAGAGAGAAACTTTGCTTTAGAGTCTTACACAAGGGATAGTAAATGTTTCAACCAGCAGAAAGAATGGACGGAACGGAAATGCTTTAGCATACGTCAGTGGCAGCACTGGGGTTCTGGTTGCTATCAGTACATGTGTGTTGATGGCAGATTACACATCATCGTTGCAAATCATACTTACACGTGCTATCATGCAAATCAGGTATGTTGACATGGGGTTAATGAACCTTGTGTAGCTGAACCTCAATTTCACCCTTTGACAGATACTGTATTCAATGTTATTTATTATAATAAATAGCTCTGTTTTGTTTTGCTGATTAATATGCTGCACTACAAAGTAACGTTTTAATACTCTTTATAGATCATTTGAAATATAGCATTGAATTGGTTGCTCAATACACACATTGCTAAAAAGGAATAATAAATACATCAAACTTTATATAATTTCAGGTCTTAACAATATCCATCTTCCAAAATGGGTGGCTGCATGAAGGTGCCATCATATGTCCTCCTTGTGAAGAAATTTGTGAGGTAAGAAATAATCTGCTATTAATTTATGGAGGACTGTTGAATGCAATGATTTCCTGAGACAATCTTTCACATTCTAAGTGACATTAGCATCTCTTTGGCAAAAAAAAAAAATTATCAATGAATAGCAAGAATTTTTAACGGTTACTAAATTTATTTCCATTTTGCAGGAGGAAGACATGGTCTGCAAGAGAGGGACAGAGCCACCCCCATCCGCTGATTATTATCGAGATCAGCTCTTATGCAAAGGCACTAACTTGCAAGTCCTACAGTCATTAATAGTACTTCCTATTTTGTGTCATATGTTCCAAATGTACATTTATTATTCATTGAGATTCTGACCATAGATCCGGTAGTTTATTGTACCTAGTTTTTTTTTATTCATTCCCTTTAAACCACTTCATATACCATGTCATAACTGTTACAACCATTAGGTTTAGTACCTTTGATATGTATATACAGTATAGCATATTGTACTTTCATTGTTAGTAAAAAGAAAAAAAAGTAATTGTGATTTATAATGTAATGTTTCATAAATGGATATGAAAGCATAGAATGATGTCTAGTGCTAGAACAGGTGATAGATATTCTAGCAGTTGGAAAGTTATGAGTGAGTTGCAGAAGAAGCAATTGGTCAGGCAGTATTATTTGTCATTTCACTTTAGAATGATTCTCATGAAATGTTGGATATCATCTTTTGAATGGGATCACTCTTGTTCACTGTAGCATTAATGTTATCATCCTTATTTCTCACATTCCCATGATATTTTTGCATATCCTCATCATTCCATCCATTTTGAATGTAGTGCATTACATTTGTAAAAATGCCACTCTTTAAGCCCTTTTAATTTCACTTTTCATTTTCATTCACTGTTTAGTGGTCTTCTTGCCATTAGGAAGTGATTTATTTTTTGTAAATATATCACTATTATACATGCTTTAGATTTTGAGGTTATGTCTGTTTCTCTTCTTTTAACATCAGCAAATCCTATGGATTTGCTTATGCATTAGGTCTATGTAATAAAGAAAATTCTTTGGTAAATGAAATCCAGATGTATTGTCATGTAACTTCATAAGGTCACGAAACAAGGGAAATCAGAGGCAATGTTAACAGGCTCAATAGAGAGTGAAGTGGTCATATATATATATCTCAACTCTTCATTAGGAAATCAACTTTGCGAACTTAGAAACGTTGTGCTGATCTGTACATATTAGGAGCCTGCAACCTGATGCTGGTGCCTGAAAAAGGAACAGTTATTGTGCGCTGTGATAATTATTAGGTGATAATGTAGTCTGCAGATTTCCTTTAAATTGTAGACAGCTATGCACAAGAATTTTTTTGTGCATCAGAATACCTCACAAATGTACAATAGAGGTTTTGGAAGAGAACTGATTTGCTGAGCGCAAAGTGTTACATACTGAAGCGGTAATTTAGCAGCTGGTTTAATAGGTAACAGACACAAAACCTTAGAACATATGCTCAACTGTTACTTTTAATGTTCTGTTGCAAACCAGGTATTTAAAGTGAAGCTATTATATTTTTCTCACATGAGGTTGTCAACATTAGTTCATGCCAGTTACCTTATTGATGTGGCCTCTTTGAATTCCTTGTCCTTTTGAAATGATACTGAAAAAGTCACAGAGAGATGTGATATGCATTCACTTTTTTATGATAATAAGATCATGTTTTTTGTGAATAGATGGATTTTTTTTTTTTTTTATATGTATTCTTAATTGTCTGTGATAATTATGTAAAAATCTTGTAACTTTTGTTACAAGAGGGAGGAACTATGAATAGAAAATTATTAAGTTAAATAAATAATGATCAAGAATATCTTTGCCTACAATATCAATCTTCGTTTTCTCCATCTTAACAATACTTGTGAAAGCAGTGCTTTGAATCTAAAATAAACTAAATACAGTATCAAATTCATAGTCATGGCATATAGAAAGAATTTCTCTAATTACATTTGATAATAAGGTCACTTTCAAGAGAGAAAATTTTGCTTTTTTTTCCACAAAGAAAATCCACAAACCTAAAGATACACAACTTTTCTCTTGTCTTTTAAATTTATTTCTTTATTTTCCTACTTTGATATTTCATTAATGATTTGCAAGAAATTCTGAAAGCAGAAAAGCCATACATATATTTTCTTAATTTGAATAAGGGCAATTATTAATTACCTTACCTTTTTAGTGTGATGTAATTTTTTCCTTGTCAAGAATTTAGCATACATTTTTTGTTAAAGCAGCAAGACAATCACAAAAGCGTATGATAAAGTAAAGTACTATGTTAAATATAAAGGTAGGGATCATGAATATATTAGTGGTTTTGTGGTTTTAGAAATATTGTCATGTGAAGATATGCCTAAAAAATTTATTTTTCTCTTTAGAAGTCATGTAATGAAGATATTTATTCCATAGATCATTTAACATTATTACATCCAACTCAAGTTCAAAATTTATAAGTTTTGATCAACATTCTTGACTCTGAATTGCTTTTCTAGCTGAAAATGTTTAAGTAAACCACTGTGCACTCATGCATTTTGTTAAATATTCATTATACCGAGCTTTGTGTGGTCAAATAACTAATTTAAGAATGAGCTGCATAACAGTTTGCCAAATATAAAATGTACAGCTTTTTATTTAAGGGCTTTACAAGTGTCATGAGAGTATAAAATAGGAAAGAGAAAATAGAAGGTTTACATTATTTTAGAGCATATATTTTTAAAGCAGTTACTGGTGATGAATGGAAAACGAAAGCCAGAGATAAAACTGTGAAGATGAATTTTTAGGAAGTCTCAGGGTTGAACATTTTGTGTGTTATCATGGCAGTGTTTCCTTTATACTAATAGTGCAGTTTTATCATTGCCTTTGTCTTGTCATTATTACTTCCTTTTTTATTAGTGAAATTATTTAGAAAAGTTAAAAACCGATTTTTTATATGTATAACTGAAAAGCACGTTCATTGGAAAAAAAATATAACGACCAGATGCAAACAATGGCACTGGCAAAGTTATATATATTTTAATTTTTATATGGTTCCAGATTGTATCACATTACCTTTCCAGATTATTCAAATTGGTATTGAGATAAAATTATGTTGAACATTAGGTTCATATATGAATGATTAACATAACTAATGAATTGCTGTATGTTCATCACTAGGACTCCTTTGCCCTTAAGAGTGTATGAAGAAGGCTAAATCTAGTCGGAAATTATCTCTGAAAAGCATCCCGTCCTTCAGTGGAACATTCTCCTCCCTGCTCTGCCACATTCAGGTTATTTAGACATAGGTTTAGTGGGGAATCACAGAATGCAGAATACTGTGATTCTCCCATACATGTTTCATGAGGAATCACACACCACTTATCCAACATGTGTTTGGGATTTTCCTCAAAGCTTTTTATGGAGAATCAAGGATGACTTCTCCTACATCCAAAACGATTTTCCTGGGAGACTTTGAGGAGAACCACCGATTACTTACATTACACACTGCTGTGATTTCTACCTCTTGATATTTAAAGGGGAATCACAGACACTTTACATACTACTGTGATCTTCCTCATGGGTTTTTAAGGGAATCACATCCAGACTCCTGTGATTTTCCCGAAGTAATTTTAAAATCCACTTCATGAAATCTAGGTAATAATTATTTAGTACAGTATTAGTGCTATTGTCAATTTATGTATTTTGTTGTATATGTGCAATTACTATCATGGAAAGTAATGTGATGTGATACATCATTTTAAGTTTTATGCTGTTAGGCCATAAAAGCTACAGAAAGTTTGTGATATATATGAGGACATACTGTGTCTTCTTCCTTGTTCTTTGTCCTCATATTTTTTTGTTAGCTCAAAGCCTTAAAATCTTATATTTTAAGCTACTATAAACAACAGTTTGATACAGTAATTGTATGATCTTTTTGTATTTAGTGTCCCACCCATGCAATCAATGTTTGCCATCCCACAGCGTTAACTTGATAATTTCAGTAAAACCTTTTCGTCTCCTGTTATCCAGTGCTTTTATTTATAAATTAAAAAGTTTGGCTAGTAGAATAAAGAAATCCTGAAAGAATTAAATCCATTTTAATTGGAAAACTATATATATATAAAAACCTCAGTGTCAAACGCAGTTCTATGTACATGTTTTAGGCTTTGTTTTTATTAATAGAAAAGACATATGATTTGTATGTTTTGTATATATTGTTTGTATTTATATGTATATGTATTAGTCTTTGTATATATTTTGTAAGTATTTACTGTGTTCAGGAACTGTAAAGGTTGTATATAAACTGATGAGGTAATTTGT
>NC_061845.1:27501366-27508866 GCF_019202785.1 Penaeus chinensis
TGTTACATGGTAATAAGGATATATCTGTTTAATATGGAATATTGTTGTATATTATTATGTGCAACTATCCTCTCTGCCAAGAACTAAATCTTTACCAGTCTATGTACTACTTACTAAAATGATTATCAACTAAAATCATACAGGTTCTACAAAAATTACCCATCAATTAATGCTAGTTTACCGGTTGAAAAGTTTTACATGCAATCCCCATATGCACATACTCTTAGTAGTCATGAGTGGTAGTAGATACAGCATTCACAGTCCCCAATTACCATATGGGATAATGTGTCAACTCCCTTCTGGACATGGAGATTTACACAAAGGACTATCTTTTCAGGTCCAGTGCAGTCTTGTGTTTGGGTGTCCCGTCTTCTGTTCAATTAGTTTGGGGATTCTTGGTGGAGTTGAGTAGTTGGAGATGATCAGCATGGTTCTTTCTACAGGCCTCTAGATTGAGTGTTTGGTCAGGTCTACACTTTTTTCTGCTAATTTAAAAGGTACTGTACTAATCATTGTATCTTCTTTCCTTCATGGGTCCAATGCTGAAAATGCCACTCTCTGCTTCAAGCTACCTCCCTCCAAGTTTTGCATCATAATTTTTGCAGACCCTAGTCTGCTCCATCATCAAGGGTTCCAATCAGACCTCTCAATTCAATTCTGGATGCTAGTTGAGCTCCATGGGGTTATGCCATATCATCTCTTGAGTGCTCCAGCTGTGTTTCTGCTGGCTCTTTGCCTCAAGCCGACTATCCACACTACCTAAGTCTATGTAGTCTACTTTTGAACATTATGACTGTTGTGCTGTATCTACATGTCTTCGGAGGGTCCTTAAATATGCTCCTACACACATCTACATAATTCTTAATATTGCAGAACTGGAATTTCTGGTTAAAGATTCATGTCTTGTAGGGACTAAGAACAGAAGGGTATACACAGGTCTTACCAAGCATCTACATAAGTGGAGTAGGTACTAAATCCAAAATTTTCCTTGATCTGATGATGAGATCCAAGATTTCACATGTCAATCAGTCTGCATTATGGAAGAATTGCACACCCAACAAATTTCTCTCTTGGACTGATGTGACTCTAGACAAAGGGGGTTGGCTACATTCCTGGTACAATCGGGTACACTTATCTTTTATCACCTCCATAAACTTCCCTCATGTCCCTTTGGTCAAACTGTGGAGCTTTTTGAAGATACAACCTATCCAAGTATATGTGATGATAAGTGAAGTCTGTAATGATGGCTTTTGTAATAACTCAAAGGAAAGCATACAGCCCTTATAAAATTACTTCATCCTGGCTGAAGAGAGAAGGGATGAAAGAACCTGTCTGTAATAACAAGATAAATTGGTTTTAAAAGTTTCTTTCTTTATTATGAAATTATAGTGCCATAAACTATAAATTATGTTTATTGAATTCTCCATTACATAGTACATAAATAACTTTACATTATAAAGCAACCACAACAGAGTTTGCAACCTACAGTCCTGTCTTCATGGTAATTTCATGATGAGTACATATTATCTTATCAAGATTGGTCTACGATTTTCTTCTTTTTTAATGATGTAAAATTAATTTGGAAATTTGATTTCAGAAACAAGTTATGCAGAGATCAATATACAAGATATTCTGCAAACAATATAATGCAACAGAATCACAAACACAGTAACATGTGTACAAAAAACAAAATTAAACACAGCATCAACAAGAAAGAAAAACTACACAACTCTTCATTCTTCATCGGAAAAGAATTCCAACTTTGTTATATGATGAGGCGTCTTGTTATGCTATAGTTTTCATTCTTTACTGTAGCTGTGTTTTATTTCAGTACAACACAACCTTTTTACTGGTCTATTGCTAATGAGTGTATGCAATATTTCTTTTATATTTTTTCTTGCTATTTCATGAAACAGGCTACTATATCACTTAGTTTATCTAGAAGAAGAAGAAGAGAGAAAAAAAAAAAAAAAAATACAGCCTACAGGGAAGTAATTAATCCATAACTAAAATTTAGGGTAGTGATTAATAATACTGATAATTCTAATAATGATAATAAATACAATACTAAATGCAAACTTATTGACACAAGCAGCTAATCTGTCTATTAACTTTAACAATCAACTGCCTCTATGTTTTCATAATGTAAAAATAAAAGGAAAACCAAGCTTTCTAGAACAATGAAATATTCAATAACATCTATAAGTAATCGCAGAGAAGCAGGTACAGTATATGGACCTATGTAACACCACATACATAACCCTGCTGATATAGTTCTTATTGGTAATCAGTGCCAAGTTTACCTTACAGGTATCTTGTAATACTGGTAAACAGGAAACAAACTTTACCTCACAACACAAAAAAATAATTGGGTTTGTCTATATGCCTACAAGGGGAAAGATAAAGAAAGAAAGAGAGAGAAAGAGAGAAAAAGAGAGAAAAAGAGAGAGAGAGAGAAAGAGAGAGAAAGAGAGAGAAAGAGAGAGAAAGAGAGAGAAAGAGAAAGAGAGAGAAAGAGAGAGAAAGAGAGAAAGTGAGAGAGAGAAAGAGAGAGAGAGAAAAAGAAAGAGAGAGAGAGAAAAAGAAAGGGAGAGAAGGAAAGAAAGAAAGAGAGAGAAGCAGCTCCTGACTCAAAAAACATAGGAAGACCCAAGTAAATATCTTATAAAGAGCCAGCAAAACTTCATGATTCTCATATCATATATTCTTCACTGTCTTTTGTGCTTGTACTTTTCATATTATAGGCACATACACATTTATATACATTTCACATTTTAATAAACACCAAACAGAAGTAAGAATAAAAATAAACTATACAATATTCAAAGAAATTATTGTCCACAAAAACTCATTCAGTTAAGAATGTGCTGGCTTCTTGACTGAATTCGGCAGGTAGGGATATTGCTTAAGGTTACCCCATGTTATAATGTAGCAATATGAATGTCAAAGATTTCAAATACTATAGACTGCCTTATTTATGGTTTCTTTAAGTTTTCTTGCAAGTTATATCATCATCAGTTAGTTCTTTATATGGGGCACAATTTATCTTAAACTGATATTGCAAGGCAACATAGTATTTTTCAGTTAGATCCAGTAGCCTTTGTAAAGTACCTTGGAAAAGGAAAACCTTAAAAATAACTTTGAAGTACCCAACATGTGCAGTAATTCTGACAGCACTATCACAACTGCCTAAAAAAGCCTCTAGAAGATAAACTCTATTCAGAGATGAATACAGTGTACATTATGCAAGAATAAATAAATGCAGAAGGAACTTGCACACAGCAAAAGCCACTTCATATCACTTGAGTTCAGGGAAAAGACACTGGATTATAGCAGACTCCTGTGAGCAATCTCAACTTCTACAGAAATATCATAATACATTGAAGGGTACTTCAGTATTCAACTTTCTATTTGATTATCATTCATGGAAAGCTTATTTTAGAAAAAAAAGAAGAATATAGTTAAGGAATACAGGCACATTATATTTTCATTGATCTTCATAAGGCTTGTGCTAAGATATACATCATACAACCATTTATCACAAGTTAAAAAATGCATGTCAGCCACTAGTGCTAGCCAGCAGGTCGAAATAACTAAAACATCAATGTGCAGTAATAGATCACTGACTGGTGTGGGTAGCAATATTACCATAAGAGTTAGTAGTGATCTATTTCTCCTATTTTTTTCAGCTATTATTCAAACAAACTAGAACACTAATGCTATAGCCATAGCTAAATTGTATGATTATTTTTTAACAAACCAAAGTCAAACACAGCACTAAATAACAGTAATGAAATGAAAATGTGAGTCTGTGCCCTGTATGTTCATTGTATGAAGAGAACATGGTTATCATACACATAATAACTTGTATAATTTGTCTTCATTGTCAAGGTCATTTATGTATCCAAAATTCACATTATTTTCTCCTTAATGATTTAAAATACACTTGGGTTTGAATACAACAGACAGAAATTCTTAATACTAAGAACAACTATAAGCATGCATAAAATCCTGAAAGAACTCAATAACCTCTATCTTGAGAATATTTCACTTTTAAACAACCTTCAGAAAGTGAAGGAAAATTACACTGAATGGAGTTTTTCTGAAGATAACATGAACACTCAATTCACATCATACAATGAAAAGCTGGAATGTGCCAAACACAGCACTTGATATGCATATAACCCATATATACTGAGAATCTACAAATCTTTGATGTACAACTAATCTCCAGTTTCAAATTACAATGGAATATGATATGATTACTTTTTTCCCTTTTTCTTTTACAATCCAGACTTTATATTCAAATAGGATATCAGACCAAAGTTTTGTATTGTTTCAATTCCGTTTACATGTAACTTTGCAGCAATTACAGTCATACAGAAGAGAGGATCCATGACAATATAACAACTTCACTATTACTATATCTATACCAGCTAATTTACTTCTTTTTTGAAGTGGGATAAATTTAAAGATATCATGTCAAATTAAACAGTTCAGAAAAAAATCTTGTTAAACAATATTCAACTGTAATTTCTAACACTAACTTGCTGTCAAGCTCAGCCTAACCAACATGATATACATATAGAAGGATTCCAGACATAAATAATTTATATAAAAAGGCATTAAATGTACTACTTCATAAATAACTAAACACCAGTTATGAACACAATCTGAAATTTAAAACTGGCTTTCTCAAGCTACCTTTATTCATTAGAAGACAAAGATTAACAATGATACCATGTAGATTGTCAACTGACTGCAGTGTCAACATTTAAAAATAGAGCAATACTTCTATCTAACCACACTCATTGTCAAATCTCGTCTTTCCTTCCTAATTCTCAGACATCCCGATAAAGATAATATAGATAGATATTTATAGACACAGACATGTATATGTAAATAAACATATAATTTTATGTATAAATATGTATCCATCTATCACAACAATGCACTAACACATACACACATGAATACTGCACGCTCAATGGCAAACACAAACAACCATACACATACACACATAAACTATACACATTAACACAAAGACATCCACATATATAGTATATGTATACAGACATATCCACATACATACTACTAAATAAGTATAACATAAGAGGAACATAGCTGTAATACAAGCCATCAGCTCCCTGACTGGAATGCCTCTGCAGAAAGATCACAAGATGGTTACTGCAGAAATACATACAAACATGGTCCATATATACAAGTATGTATGTATGTATGTATGTATGTATGTATGTATGTATGTATGTATGTATGTATGTATGTATGTATGTATGTATGTATGTATGTATGTATGTATACAAATATATATATATATATATATATATATATATATATATATATATATATATGTATCATATAACTATAATATAAAGATAAAAAGATCAATAAATATGCAAGAGCTCTCTTAGATTCAGACTGGACACACTCCTCAGGTTTGCCTAAATGTTCATAAGGCTAACATTACTCTTGTTGATATGAGTACAGTATACCAGCCTTAGATGGTATTCATGATATATACTGTAGATAGCATAGGTTATAATCATCAAAATAATAATCATTATAACAAAAATAACAACAATAAAAATAACAAAATTAATAAATATAATAACAATAGCAATACAAAAATTAAAAAATATGATAATAATAATAACAATGATAAAAAATAAATAATAATAATAGTAATAACAGTAATATTGATAATTATAATAATAATAATAATAATAATAATAATAATAATAATAATAATAATAATGTTGATAATAATAATAATAATAATAATATTGATAATAATAATAATATCACTACTACTACCACTACTACTACTATTACTGCTAGTATTCAAAATATGTCCATCTCTATTTCCAGTGCAATATATGACATTTCTTCTTACTAACAATGGTGCTCCATCATTACAATCCTAAGACCTGTTGTGGCAGCAAAGTATATGTGAAAACCAAAAACAACCATAAATATCACTGTGATATCATATAACTGTGATAATAACTGTGCTGTCTTTACAGGTCAATGTTAAGTACCTAATACTATCTACTTCACAATAAAAAAATTCAACAGGTGAAGAGTTCACAGTATGGATTCACAGACAAGTTTTTTTCTGTTTCAGTAAAATTGTGCATTTAGAGCGCTTATGTACATGTATGCATACATATAAAATATATACATACATGTGTATGTTTGTAGGTGTCTCTCCATTGGTGTGTGGATGTCCATGTATGTGTGTAAAAAGCAATGGATCTATATCGTCTGACACATTTCTCTTTATTCCAGACCTATATACAATACATATATCATTAGTAATGAACTTTTTTATACCATATGCATGAAACATGAATTCATGGAAAGCAAGGCCAAAGATTTAGCTAATAAGCCTTTTGCTCAGACCTCATATTCACATAGCTAAGTATAAAATTTCACTAACTTTGCAGTTTTAACATGTCTAAAAAGTCAGAAGTTCATATTTCAATATCTAAAATGCCTAGAAAGCATTACCTATTGTCTTATAAAATGCATTACTACATATACACACACATTATATTACTAATAAATAAGAATATCAATATATGTACATGGAACCAGTCCATGTAAATTTTACAATATTAACCCTCTGAGTATGAGATACCCCCCAAAAAAACAGGATCAGCCGACCTAGAGGTTATTGCTGGTCCAATGACCCCTTAGGAAGATAATAAAATCACATAATTTCATTTGAAAACTCCCTGGACCAATAAGTCCTTTGAGCTGACACACCAGCTTAAGGTGAGAGGTCAATCCACTACCCAGTGCACTATCAGGAGCAGGCAATGCAAAATTGGCTTACTGCCATGTTGCCTTTGGAGGTTATCATCACATGCAAGGGGTTAAGTTCTCTAAAGCAAAGAGTGTAGCTGCTATATGCTTTTGCAATTAGCTTGACCATAAAAAAATACCTAAAAATCACTGGAGTCAGCCCTGATACCTGGCTTCAGTAATAGTAAAATTCAGATATCAAATGAAAACAAATCCTTTCAAAATAATAAATATAATATAAATAATATCAGTAAAAAGTCTGTGCTTCAGTTTGGAGCTCACTGGAATTTCTGAAGCATGGAAAACATTTGTTCTATATATTTTGTACATGCTAATACTAATAGTAGATCTAGCAGAAGCACCACAAGCTCAACAGCCTAAATCAATGTTACTGATATTCCAGAGAGGGAAACAATAAATCTCAAGCCATACTTCTTAATGTTTAAGGCTCCTTTTCTCATTGACAAAAATATATTCAGCATTTTATGGATATTTATCATTTAAGGAAGTACTCACTAAAGTGACCTTGATCATTGTGCCCTTTAAATGTGGACGGGACAAGCAGGATCTTTAATTCCATGTTGCTGCTAACTTTAGTCCTTCCAAGGCTGTTATCCTCCTGAGTTAATTGCAGGAAACATGTATTTGTGTTTGCTTCCAGAAAAAAAGTTT
>NC_061845.1:27526366-27563866 GCF_019202785.1 Penaeus chinensis
GACCTGGGTCATCCTGAGCCTTAAGTATTGGGGCGCCTACGGTGAAGCCACGCATACACGTGCTTCTGTACGCCACGTGGAAGCTATTTATACATACTTATATTGGTGGCAGGTGAAATGCAGTATATTTGATAATACATATAAAGTTGTACATGTGAGAAAGAAAAAGAACTTGTACATATATGGAAACTTAGATCCTGAATACCGCTTAATTTTATATAATGCATATAAACCATGAAGTGAAAAATTGTGTTCCCCCAAGTGCAACAAAATGTACAAGACAAAATCTCAAACCAATAATTTCTGCACTGGAGTATATACAAAAAACAGACAGCAAAAGAAAGAAGAAGGAAAACAAGAATAAATCGGTGTACATGAATAAACAAGAAACTAGTAATCAAAAAAAGGTAGAAATATGTTATTCTTATCAAACAAGATAAAAAATATGTGTATATGTAAGAACATATATCTACTAAATATTTAATGCAATTTTGTTTTTGTTTTAAATGCCAGTAAATTATAATGCCTTTTATGAACAATGTTAAGTACATTGTTTAATTCTGGTTATTACAAAAATAGTTTTACATCAAATGTATCAATTTATGCATCAATTTATTTTTGTTAGTTATCCTTAATCATCACTCCACTGAGAAAACATACTTATGCTTTTCTAATAATGTATAAACTGGCATTCGCTTATGTTCTTTTTTATTATGGTGTATGTTGATAAACCTTCCAGCAAATATATGAACAGGCAAAAGCAGTGTGTAATTACAGACATTCCTTCTTGTTTTTAAACTTTAGCAACTGTCATGACCACTTATTTGCCTTCAATAGTAAAAAAAGAACTCTTTATTAATCAAGGCTTAGTATCCTCATTCTGCATATACCATGCCTACCATTCTGACCTGTCAAATGCAGAAACAGTAATGAGTTATCCTTAGCATATCATGATTCTTCATCAAACAGCTACATTACCGTTACATGTTTTCTACTCTTGTTATTCTTTGTGGTAAAGCACAAGAATTCCCAAAGTTTCAGCACAGTGAAGGGATGTGAAAATCAGACAAGGTATTTTGGTACTGAAAAGCAGCATTTACTGGATAGTATTACAGTATTGTATTTTTTTTCTAACTACCTTTTCTTGGAAAAATGTCTGCTTCACACTCTTCTCTATTAAGTCACAGATTTTATGAAGAGGAAGTGTTGAAGAGAAGCTTTTATAAGTTGCAGATGTATCTCAAAGTCCTAATATTATCACATTTTATACAAATTATTAAATCTGCGTCTCAACCTATACAGATCAATAAAGACAAACAGCGGATCAAATGACTAAGAAACAAAACATTCCAGTGATATGGCATCTCTTCCACAAAATCACCACCTGTAGCACTAAATCACTAGTTTTGCCATCACCTACTTGCACTGCTCAAAAATAAAAAGAAGCTTAGAATAAAACCAGAACAAGAAAGTTATCGGAACAAACCAAAATTACATCAAGGTATTTCTATACTAAGTACGGATAAGCAAATGGATATGAAGTTAAACGCTATAATAAAATGTAAGAATTTCAATGCAGAGAGAAAAAGAAAAAAAATTATAAATAAAATATAATAATATAATATAAATATATAATGCCTTGGCCAGGATAGGACGTGATTTTGAATGTATCCTAGCTTAGAGTTAGTAGAGTAACTGTTAGGATTGAAGAAGATTGTTGTTTCTTATGAACGGGTCGTGAGGACACCTGGATATAGTAGATCGAGAACATTCTTATGAATGATAGTCTGACTTATATTGTTGACTTGTAGAATATATTATGAATTTAGATACATTTGACTTCATGAAACAAATTGCTAGGGATTTAGGTTAAGGAGTTGTAAGAATAAGTATCTACCTGAAGGTCCCCAATCAGTTGTGTATGGCTAAATGTGGACCCAGTTGAGCACTAAGCTAGAGTATCTAATACGTCGATGATGCAAGAAGTGCAAGGTCAGAAACAATTAGTACATCCGCTGATTCTCTATAGGGCTGGGGAAGTTGATGTGATTTCTTGCAACATTTAGGGCCTGTCAATTGTATAAAGTTCAGATTCTCTGGCTGTATTTTGGTAGAGTGACCCAGTATTGTCTAATATAACGATACAAAATTTGTAAGGAACTAGTGTATACAATCTAGTGATATGTCTACCCTCCTCGAGCACCAGAATGTGTAACATTTCTGAATACAGCAGAAAAGGAGTGGACAAGACATTTGTGATGTTAATATTGGTATTGACCGATAACTTGGAAAATGATTTTTGATAAGGGTAGTATACTTGATTGTGATTAATTTGTTCCTATAATATTTTTTTACAACGAATTTTTGGTCTCCCCTAACCCCAAAGGTGTGTAATGAGCACAAGGGATGTGAAGTTAGAATGACCCAAAAATTCGTCTTGAAACCACCCTGTATATACCTCACTTGGTCTTTATGCATATGCATTACTCATATATACCTCAGTTTTTTTGTCTGTAGCTATGTAAGATAGAAGTACTTAATTATTTTATAGACACTTTATTTTAATAGTTTTATATAAAGTTCATATATTTCTATATTATCTTTTTTATTAAGATTGGGAAATTGTAAAGTATAATAGTCTACCCTACAAAGTACTGTTTTTTTTTTGTTTACCACACCATACATTTTCTTTATTTAAAGGGTCAATAGTACCGTTAAATTAAGGTTGTATAATTGATATTTTGATTAAGAAAACCATGTGTACTATCTTTGTTATTGAATAAATTCATTTAAGTTCTGAAAATTATGCATGTATAGGTTAAGAAGAACTATATGTTTGTACTATATGTGATCTGAGTAGACTTTAAATTTTGAAATATATACAGTACTAAAGCCTGATACTGTTGCTATAACCATAGAGAGAGAGAGAGAAAGAGATCAGAGAAGAGTGCCATACAACAGCCTGAAAGTCTTTTAGATTATCATGAAATATCCGAGGTAAGAAAGAATGTTCAACTGTAATTATATAATTAATAAAGTCATAAGATACTATATATTTGATTTATAGAACAAAAGGAAAGTAAATATTGGAGATCAAACTAGAAATTAGAGATAAATAGTATGTCTTCACAGCTGGAGGCTGGCACCTGGCACTGAACAACATCCAGATGTGTCTCTCTCATTATTATTAAGAATTTAAAACCCATTCAAAGCGTAAGTGTTCTGAACATTTATAATTGTATACTATTGAAATGATGTTTAGTCAAAAATTACTAGAATGTGCATACAATTACTCAGATCATGTATAATAACATAAATGCTATACGTAATTTGTTTGTTTGCAAGATATATTTTGTTCTTTTAAGAAATGACTTATTTAGATTTATAACATTATATTGTTTTATCATTCCTAAACTAGAATATTGTTTCTTTTCTAGGAATGGGTTTATTCTTTGGTTTATTATGTAGTTTATTTTTTTGTTTATTCTTTTGTTTAGTTTTTTTGTTTATATTTTAGTTTTTTATGGTTTTTCTGAAGATTGGGATTTATTGGTTCCTGGTGCTGTGCACAATAATAGGAAAGAAACTATCTCTTGGGAGCCCAGGAGATGGATGAAAAGAAAAGAAGACAGCTGAGAAGACCAACTAGTGACAAGTTGGAGTAGCTGAATATTTTGGTAAATGTATGTTTATATTATTGTAAAAGTGTAATGATTTATGATTCATAATGTTAACTAAAATTTGTAAGCTTATTAAGTGTTTTGTTATTACCCCTTCTCTCAGTTACCTCTAAGGTTGAAATTAGATCATAATACCCTGTATGATTAATCCTCTTTTATGGTGTGGGTTCTAAAGGTAAATTTTGGAGAAACCACACCTAGGAAATAACAGATAGTGCCCATCTAGATGAAATAATTGAGTGGTTCTCAGAGGGGGCACGATATATGTCTTGTATAAAAAAAACAAAAAAAACAGCCATATTAGTAATGAATCCAATTAGTATGATTATCAGAACTAGGAAAAGAGTATATAAAACACAATTTTTTTATGAGAAAAGCCTGTAAATTGGCACAATAAGCAAGAAGTGAATTATATAACTGCCCATCACACATAAGAAGACTGTAGCTCAAATTAATAAAGGTACAATTAAAAATATTTATCCTCATATGTTAAATGAAGCATAGCAAACTTTCCATAAGAATAGGTAGGAAGCAACACTAAACTAAGGTTGCATTAATATATTTGCTATCTAATTTGGTACACAGCCACATTGATAATAATAAAAGTAAATCTTAGTAATAAATATTACTTGGAATATCACTCAGTTCAGACAGAATTGATAATGAAAGATAATATCATACATAATAATAACATTAACAGTAAATAATAATGATAATAATAACAATAATTCAAGTAGTAATAATTATAATAACTATAATAATAATATCCACATAAAAACAATAGTAATAATGATAATTACCAATAGTAATTAGTTTCATGAAATTCCTTTTTATAACTTCTCTTAACAAAATGTGGTTCAATTTGTTTATAATAATTTTTTTGTGATAATTAGATAAACAGACTATAAAGGTGAAAATTCTTTACAAAATGACAAACAAAATACTCAGTGTTATCAGTGTTGAGCTGGGTGATACTAGATTTAAACGTCAGGTCCTTTCATTAACCATTCATGCACTCAAAGATTCTTCCAATGTCTTAATCAGAGATAATAAATCCATACACTATGAAAGCATGAATAACTGCTTAAGACCCAATGCATGTTTATATTTCTTTCTTATGAAAAATACTTCAACTTTAAAAAATTTCAGGTATTGACATCAGTCAAATTTATTGCAATTTATGGTAGACAACTTTCAGCTCTATCAAAAAGAATTAATTTGTTCCTTACCGTTTATTCACTGTCTACACGTGGCCACAATACATTCATCATAGCCTATAATTAAGCGAGATCCAAATCTTCTATGACTATAAAAACTGGAAAACTAAACTGTTTCCATACAAGAGAAGTTCACACTTATCTTTGCTTAATTTTGGCAGACTATCTTTTGAAGCAGAAAGCACAACCTTTAAAAATCTGCCAAACTCACAACTTGCTCTAGCATTTAACATGTAAATTTCACCTATACACTTCACAAAGAATTATACCTAAGATATGCCCTATCAGACAGACAATGTATCATCTGATCTCATCATAAGACATGAGCTTCCCATCTGAAGGGGTATAATCTAACTGGGACACTTCGGATTCCTTGTCCAAGTGACAAAAAGGGTCATTCTCTTCTTGCGCATCCTCTCTGCTTTGTTCTGCAGGACTTGAATCATGGGCGCTGTGTACACTGTCATCATTCTCCTCCTCGTGATTTTCGTATTCGTTCACCAGCGTGTCCATGAATTCAGACAGAGTATCACCCTGTTTGGCTCCACACTTGCGCAGTTTTTTGTAGGTTCTTTTCCCAAGTGGCTTCTTGTAGAGTCCTGATACAATCATGTACTCTTTACTTTGGTGAGGCACTGCACCATGATTCATCTGGAAGGTGGATGTACATGTTAAAACTGATTTATAAGTATAGGCAAACTTTAAAAAAAAATAATAATAAGAGAGAAAAAAAAAAAAAGAAGAAGAAGAAGAAGAAGAAGAAGAAGAAGAAGAAGAAGAAGAAGAAGAAGAAGAAGAAGACGAAGAAGAAGAAAGAAGGAAAGAAAATAGATATAATGTATAAGAGGCATGCTAGCATGCAAGCTTTACTCTATTGCCAATATATCCAGATTATCAGTATAGCTGAAGCTGAGGGCAAGCATTATATGTATACCTGTTCTCCATAAGTGACAATAAAAGAAAAAGCAGAAAAAAAGAAATACAATATACATAAGAGCATCTTTGTTGCTTACTATCACCATGACAGAAAGCAGCAAAGATGTCTATCCAGGATACCCAAATGACTCTGTTGCATACCCAGATAAAAGATGGGTACAGGGAAGGTAGCTTATGAAGTAAGTATTTGGTCTGAACAGGTAGCTAACAACTCTGATGATGAGAACTTTTTGGCATTTGATGATTATGATTAACACTTTTTTTTCATGATATACATTGTAGAAACCCTTTAAATTTGCATCCCTTCCCCCTTACTTGATATATAATAATCTTCAATATTGTACTGTAATGTATTCTTACTAGTGGATGAGCACTAGTTACATTTATTTCTGAGTTGCAATATTAAATTTAAATCTACAGATAGATCATGCTTTCCTTCTTGTTCCAACTTATTGAAAAAAAAAAAAATTCTATGGATTTTACATCATCCTTTTCTCTAAGTCACCCAAAAACAAAATCAATGTCATATATTTATATGTACCCATTCTTTTAATTCAACACCAGCTGTCATGGTACACAACTAGAAGACACACATACTAAAGAAGTTAAAACTAATATCAATACCTGGTACTGGCAAAGAAGTTGTAGTGGTCGAACCAAAACATCATAAATTGACCAATTTTGCTCAAGAGTGGCCAGGGCAATGGCAGCTGTCTCAACTGTTGAGAGTGCATCCTCGGTGGGCTGCGTGCGGATGACATACTCGCTGGTGTACTTCCCAGTCAGTCTTACCTAGAAATATGAGGAAGGAAGGGAAATATAAATATCAAATGAATAAGCACATAAAAATAGGAATGAAACTAAGGATTCCTAAAAATAAAGATTCTGTCTCGACCTTCAACATCATCCTCTAAATTATCATTATTATGAATAGAATGAAATCTACATATAATAATCCCCCCCCCCCCCATCTTAACCCAATGCCGCCAGGGAAAATCAATAAAAAATGGGGAAAATGCTGTGCTCATGTTCTATATTTTTGGGAAATGTCTCTGCACATAGATGGCTCTGCTAGAGCTTAGCCACAAAGGAGTCAATTAGTAGAACTTGTGACTTTACGTGATTTGAATTGGCGGAAAAACCATATTTTTTACTTGTGCTATGAATATCGATGGTGTTATTTGTATTATAAACATTATAATTACTATAATGTTATAAACAATAGTAACAACAAAATAAGATAACATATAATATTTTTGTAAATCAAAGAGCAGGGTAAACGGGCGAGACAGGCAGTACTCGTCACTGGCTCATTGGTGACTTAGTAGAAGTGTTGCCATCTATGTGTAAAAACAATCACACAAGTGCTTACAGTGGGCATAGCACGTACATACACATCATGCCTGTTGGCATTGGGTTAAATCAAAGTTATGGTAACCCAATTGGCATGTATGGCATGAATACATGCCTTACCCACTGTAATATAAGTTCATTTATCATATTTAAACATAGATGGCACTACAAGTGCTTAGTCACCAAGGAGTCTTTCTTTGGTATGGTTTCACTGTCTGTAATGTTACCAAGCTTTTAATAACACTTTAATAACCATAATAATAAGAATAATGACAGTATCAATATCAAAAGTATTAGAAAGAAAAACACGTTTTCCTGCAATTTTGAAGAATGGGGATATCAGGATCAGTCACCTTGGCTTACTGATACACTCCTTGCTGGCTGAGCGCAAGTGGAGCCATCTGTATATAACAAAATTCACAAAATAACTACAAGGGACAGTACATAAATCTGCAGTGATTGGGTTAATGAGGTAGTAAAAATATTGCTCAGAAAGAATATGTAGACTTGCTGCTCCTATTATACTAAGTGAGAAGACAGAACACACAAAAAATAAACTGAAATATGCAATGACCACTACCAAGCTGGTATTCCAGTTTATGGAGATAGTATCCAGGGCCTTATTGGATTTGGAAGCACAAAAGACCAACAATAATATTATTTACGTATCACAAGTGGTTAAAGAACCTAGTCACACTAAAAAAGCATTGAAGATCTATTAATTGTAGAGTTTAAAGTACTATGATCCAGCATTTTTCTTCTAGAACTTCTAGACTGTTGTAACATGAAGCCATAAAGTATTATGGAATAACTTTTTCTGACTAATGAATATGGACTATTACCGAACATACTTTTATTTCAAATTTTATTACTCATTTAATCAATTTGGTCTAAGAAACATGTGACAAGTAATAAACAAGACAACTCTAGATACTGATAACTCAGTGCACATAAATACCCCTACACATGAATTTATATGATCCATGAGCAAAAGAATTACCCCTTAAATGGCAGAGGAAGTGGGAAATGCCACAGAAAGTTCTTTTCAATTTTTGAAATATATCTGTATGCATCTTAACCCAATGCCGACGGGTCGGAAAACAGCTCTGGAGCTGTTGTTCCGGGGGAAAAAAAGCAAACGGCTGGTTCTCTCGCCGGGACAGGTGCTCAACTTGGCCTACCTGTGTCACCATCCCACCGAAGTTTTTGCGCGCTCAGGCGACTGGTTTGCGTATAACCGCAACCTCCGTTTTTTTCACTCTAGAAACATGTGAAAGTTTGCAGACTTACTGTAGCCATATAATATGTCATATGAAGGATTTTATTGTCTCATACTGTAGTACATACTCCATTTTAGGAGCGTTTGACCAATGTGAGTGTGTAAAGTCAATAGTTTGTTTTGGCGAGCAATGGTATGACATATTTTTTTTTTTTTTCAAATATTAAAAAATATATATATCTATATATGTACAAATATATACATATATACAAATTAGTGTTTTCTGGCATGGAATGCCTGAAAACATGGCATCGGACATGGGGAAATGTCGCAGCTGGAACACATGACTCTGGTCTCCTTCCTGCGTCAGTCGGTGCTCGAGCAGAACGCACATCTCTGCCACCTCCGGAAAGGAGTGTCTACTGGCATGTGCGCCTGCTGGGGATCCTCCTCAGATTGGTTCTGAGGAGGGTTACACCAGAAGGAGCCAGGTTGGCCACTTGTAAATGCAAGAAAAAAGGACGTGATATTGTCACGTGACAGGTCACATGAGGTACGCGTCGGAAATGGCGTGAAAGTCACATAGCAAGACATCACTGTCTGTCGCTCTCTCTCTCTCTCTCTCTCTCTCTCTCTCTCTCTCTCTCTCTCTCTCTCTCTCTCTCTCTCTCTCTCTCTCTCTCTCTCTCTCTCTCTCTCTCTTTCTCTCTCACACACACACACACATACACATGCACACACATGCAAACACAGTGGGGATGAGTGTCATGGCGGTCTCTCTCACACACACACACACGCAGGTGTACACACGCGCACACGCACACATATACACACATGTACACAAGCATAGTGGAGATGAGCATCATGGCACAAACTTCCCAATACACACGTCAATCAAACAACGAAAAACATGTGGAAACTTTTGTAAAATTCACACATGCATTTTCACTCACAATTACTACATTACACACACACTCTCAAAGATGCACGCACAGATTTCCCAATACAAACGACCGAGAAAGACACAAACACACAGCAGACAAAACAAATGTGCAATGAAAAAATGTGTAAAATTTAATACAATTAACGCACGCACTTTCACAGGTAAAATTACCGACTTACACACACACACACACACACACACAATTACGCGCACATATTTCCACAGATACACACAAAAACACAAGCCGACAAACACAAACACGACAAAGAACAGATACATACATCAATATATGTACACATATAGTTGCACAAACATAATTACCAATATAAAGACCTGTATACATACAAACTAGCTCGAAAACAGTCATTCATACAGCCATACAGCAATCACCGGACGGGTCTGCACAGGGTACACGTATACACATGACCAGTTGTTAAGGGGTTAACTAAAAAGATTAATCAGAATGTACCCAAGTTTCTGAAATTACAATTTAAACATTTTAAACTATCAAAGCAACTACCTATACAGCATTCCACTAAGGATACACTTCTAGAAACAACAAATGTGAATATACAAACACAAATACACATACATAAGAACATCTTCACATATATATACTAAAAACAATTTCAATAAAAGAGCACTTCGCTCTAACATCCAATATACACAAATATGTTTATGAACAAAAAATAGGTACATAGATGAAATTATTAGATCTTTTAGCTGACTGAAAGTCAAAGGAAACTTGTATTATGAATTTAACATGTTGGGCAATATAAGGTTTGGGGTTGATAAGAGCATGACAATATGTTACTAGAGTTAAAAGTATGGAGGAGGTAGATTTTTTAATAAATAATATGAAAAAGGTAAAGGTACAAACTGAAACCCAATCAACATTATGTCCTTAAACTATGTCATACCTCCAATTTCCTTAAAATCGATACTTTTATCTTACCTGCTTCAGTGAATGCAGCTGGTGACAATTATGGAACATTGATTTAGCCTGCTGCCACGTCCCATCGATGATAATTATGTTGTACGGGGACTGGTTCTTCCCGACAGGAGGCAGTTCTTCAAGGCTCATAGCGTCTTCTCCTGGATACATCAAAATTGAATTCTCACTTGTCAAAATGTCTGTTAGCTGTGGATACCTTGGGGATAGATTAAAAAGAAAAAAAAAAAAAAAGAAAGAAAAAATATTTAGCACATTTCTGATTAAAGATAATAATAGCTAGAAGTAGTTAATGTGAAGTACTACTTATATTAACACTCACTCTCACTCTTACAGATACATATACAAAGAAACTCAAAGAAAGAAAAAACAAAATATTAAAAAGTTTACAGAGCAATATACCTTGTCAATGAGAACCTCTTTCCCTTGACTTGCATATAGGCTCCGTTGGGAAGAGCCGCCTGCAGCATTGGGGCAGTGCGAAGGCATCGCTTTTCCTCGTGTGGGTGCTGGAGTATCACAACTCGGCATGATGTCTCCACTATCTGTTTGTCAAGACTCTGGCACCAGCACACAGCCACAGGTCGACTGCAAAGAAGGTGTTTTATTCTTATACGTATTATTCTATGGTTTTAATTGTATCTACTCATATGCTGTTATATTTCTTTTGAAAATAATAATAATAATGTACAGGTCTATATTGCAATGGCATTTTAACATCAGACAACTGAAAATTAACATAAACATCTAATGTGACCTCATATTGCCAAAAGGGCCTGATATTAAAATTAGAAATTATTTGTTTCACTCAAGTAATAATCAACTAATTCTTATCATACAATGACTATTTCTCCTGCAAAACTACACTTATTAAGGGAAGAGACCAATGAATAATAGGGAAATAATATGAATTATCAAAATAATAAATACCCTGTTGAATCCTTAAATCATTCTTTGAAAAGAGATAAACTGATTCAGACATTTAAATCTTAAATTACTAATATGATGATATAAATGCTGCTTACTAGTGAAAGATGATTATTAACCCATTTGCGACAGGCATGTCACGTATCCGTGCCATGCCCACTGTGAGTTTACTTGTTTAATTGTTTTTAAACATAGATGGCTACACTTGTACTAAATCACCAATGAGCCAATGATGAGTACTGCCTGTCTCGCCCATTTACCCTTTTCTTTAATTTATGAAAATATTTTACTTTATCTTATTTTGCTATTACTATTGTTTATAACATTATAGTAATTATAATGTTTATAATAAAAATAATACCATCAATATTCATAGTACTAGTAAAAAAAAAAAAAATCCCACCAATTCAAGGAAAGGAGAAATCAGGTAAGGCAGAGCCATCTATGTGTAGAGACATTTCACAAAAAGTAAAAAAAATGAGCACAGCATTTTCCCAATTTTTTGTTCATCTTCCCCGTCACGAATGGGTTAATTATAGAACCTCATCAAGTGATGCCACAGCCTGTGGGATTTACAAATGGGTTAAGGTATCTATACAATCAATATTTGGAGCATGGCAGACTCTAATATACATAGACACTTACAGTACAGAGAGAATACCAACATACTGAAAGGTACACATTATAGAAATGAAATGATTAGGCCATAAAGAAACTGGAGAATTCTACATGAAGGTAAATATATCATGCACAGTATAAGTTTGGTATAGGCCTAAGACTATGAATTTAGCTTGTAATTTCTCTTGCGATAGCAATTCTGCAATATGGAAAAACCTGGGTAACGAGTAAAGTCAGCACTTGAAATGATTGCCAAGACGCAAATTTTATATGACCTTTTGCAATGTCTAGGCTTAGGCCTATTGGTCGCGACTATCCAATTCACCTTTAATTATATTACTCTGCCTTCCTGTCATCTTTAAAGGTCTAAAAACACAAGCTTCATGGCCAGTTCTTTGTCGTTCGCACAAAGTTTAGGGTAGTGTTGCAGACTGCAGTTGAAGTCACACACCAGCATCTGTTACAATGAGGTCGTTTTTCCCGTCGTCCGATCTCGATATGCACCAGGTCCGCCAGAAGGGACAACTCTGTCTCCTCGTCTTCCATTCTTGGCTTCGGCTGAGTTCTCGGGGGCCTCAGCGGGGAGCAACATGAACTCAACGGCGCTGCAATCTTTTTCACGAAGTCTCACCTCAAAGTCGGTCGGCCAGTCAGCTGTGTCTTGCTTAGAACAAAATAAAACTCAGACGATCCCCTCACTTTCGAAGATTTCACCAATTGTAACCAAGTATTTTGCGTAATCTGAAATCTGATTGGCTAAATTTCCATCACGTTGTCCTTCCCGAGTTCCTCGATTTTCATTGGTCGACAAATGTTTACAACCGGGCGTGCTGGCCAATCAAAAACGTTCCCGCGAGAACTCACATTATCATCTTACTTCTCTGGATTCCATCGAATCACAAACCAGTACCAAATCCAAACTTAAATCTAATTGGTGAAAGATTTTCCGCCCTCGCCTTTCCGGCTAACTCGATTCTCATTGGTCGACAAATGTTTACAATCGATCGCCCCGGCCAATCAGAGGCGTTCCCGCGAAAAGTTACCGCGCTCGAACAGCTGAGAGAGACAAGAAGGTGGACGATCGCGCTGAGGAGGGAAAGGCCGCCGGGGAGGAGAGCTCGCTTTTTATCGCTTTTTCTTGGTGCTTTTCGGACTGACGGGACTCGGGAATCATGGAGGAGGAGTGCACAATAGGTGAGTTGACGGATATATGGGGGTTTTAGGAAGAGAAAAGGGGTGGGTTGCACAATAAATTTGTTTTTGTCAAAAGTTTTGTTGTTGACCTAACTTGATCGAGATTTTGAGTTTCAGGAAAACGGATCATGAAGCGAAAAAAAAAAAAAAAATGATGAAAACAACGTTACGGAAAAATATAAGAATAAAGGAAGCAAGCGTTTCATAAAATAGCAAGTATATAGAAATAAGACTCCAAGAAAAACAAAACAACAAAAACAAAACAAAAGGAAATTAAAAGACTCGCACAAGTAGAAAAAAAAAAAAAAAATACGTAACGAATCTCTTGCCTTTTAGGATATTGACCTTTTTCCCCCTCCTTCAAATATACTTCAAAGAGCAGATCAACTTATTTTCTGAAATAACGAAAATTCAAGTGATATTTTGCACATGGAATTTACATCCAAGTCCGATGTTCTGATAAAAAAAATTACTAAAATGCGTATGTTTAAAATCGTGTTCGTGTGTAATTATGTTCAAAGATTCGTTAGAAAGAATAATGATTAAAGAAAAAAATATCGTAGATTGAAAATGATGTTTTGATTGGATTCACTGAGTGTGAAATCCAACTGCATTGTTATCATGAGGTCTCTAACTCTTATTTCAATGAATGTTGCAAATTCTGTCAAATAACCATCATTTTCTTCCGTTTTCTGTGTACATAAATTACATGAAAGTATTAAAAGTCTACCTTCTTACAATATTTGATTATTTTTAATGCACGTCCTTGTAGTTATAGAGTGGAATTCACGTTTAAAGAATCCCCATGTGGGTTTTCAGAATGAGGGCTTTTTTCTCATAATTAGATAGGTTTGTTCTGTCAAAATCTACCTTGATATACTGTGAACCATGATAGATCACCTGCAACCTGAGGATGAACATATCTGCATTGTTAAGGGTTTATTGGGGTGTTTATATGATGTGCATTGCAAAGGTTGGCAAATGTCCACTTTGTATGTTCTGATAACAAAATGCTTGGATAATTATATTTGATTAATTGCTTAGGAGGTCCGCAGGCTGTTTCTTGCGAGAACATGGTGGTGTTTTTGGGGGGTTTTGCTGTAGTGTTGACAGGCAGGACGTCTGTACTAATTGGCATGGGGTCAGAGGTGGATGTATGGATGTCTTGTGAAAATTTTCCATTGCAATTTGCATAGATGTCTCCTGTTGATTTGTTTACAGTTTACTTGTCATCTTGAGATAATGCAAGATTTGACAGCATGTTTGGTCCACGTTATTGTAAGATATTTCAGTCCTCTTTGGTGTAGGGCTTTTGCATTTAAGGACAAATATGCCATGTGTTCATTTAGAGAATTATTTGTTCTTTTCATGTTTATGAAAATGGAATATTTTGCTAGTACCTGTCCAAGTCTTTCAATACAAGCCCCCTAAAATATAGTCATGGAGCTTTAGCAGAATGTCCATTATGTTAAAAACACTTTAGGAAATTGGACTGAGTGAGGACCTGGTATGGGCTTTACTGTCAAATAGAATTTTAAGAATTTGGAAAAAGATCGGACCTGAATGATTTTGAAACTGGTGACTCGCCAGTCAATAATCCCAATTTGTGTATATTTTTTATTTATATCTCTTTTATTTATTTATTTATTTATTTTTTAATTGGGCAAGTTCTTAGGAAATTCAAGTAAATGGTTAGGACAAGGCAGAGCTATATAAGATCTTAATCTTTTCTACAAAATTTCTAATCACTGAGCTATATTTGTTTCATAGAGTGGTTGAAAACTTCAAGCATGGATGAATTTTTGAGAAAGGAAGTTTCTGAGAAATGCTTACTAGGAGGTTACATCTGTGTTATGTCAGTTGAATGTTAGGGTATATACTCATTAACTTTCTAGCTTTTTGTGAATTCATTGAGCATTTTTTATTTATTTATCTTTTTACTTATTATTCATTACTATTCTTTTGCATTGAGAAAATAATATATCCTGGATGTAATTGTCTTTTTTGTGTCGGTTATTTTCTTTATAACTTCTTATACTGTGTAAGAATGTTGGGACTCCTGCTCTTTCTTATATTTGTGTATATGATGGAGGGATTAATATCTAATCATTTTCTCTTTTTATGAAGCTGGTCTGAGGTGTGTCCTGGTTACTTTTACCAAAGGTTTAAGATACCTGGTGAAATTACGTGCTCATATTGTTCTTTGTTCCAAAGTCTTTTGAGATTCCGTATTGTTATTTTTTTCCACTAATTTAAGCCCAGTAAGTATTTATTCTGAATATCCTCATCTTTCCTTTCAGTGGGTGAGGTGGGCAAGAAGGAGTTTGGGAGCCCACCCTTAAAGAAGCTAAAGCAGAGTGAGTATGAACTATATGCTTGTCTCATTATTTAGGATTTAAAAATTCTTTGATGGACTTGTACGCATCAAAATTAATGTTTCAGCTGAAAGTTATGATCATATGCTAACTAGATTTTCACCAATTGGTTTACATTCATTAATGCTTGCTTAATTCTTAGGTCGTCTGCCTTTTGCACCTCTGGATTCCAAGACCCCACAGAAGAATTCAAGCCCTAACAATCAGAAGAAACGAAAACTGTCAGGATCTGAACTCTCTCAGAACTCGCCCAAGACTCCTCGCAGTGAAAACAACTCAATGAGCGAAACCCCAGTGTCAGAGAGGATATTGCAAACACCAAAGTCAGTTGGAAGTGCCACCAAAGACAAGTCAAAGCAAGGGGTGACTCCCACTGAATCGACTAAAAAGAGGGGGAGAGGAAGACCTCCAAAGAGTGAAAAGGAAAAAGAAGAGAGCAAGAAAGCAAAGCAAGCAAGGTAAGATGAAACTGTTATAGCATTTTGATTTATGTGAATGTTATATGTGTGTTTAGAGGCTCTAGTAAAATTTATATTCTTAATTTTTTATCTGTATCTTTATATCTCTGTCTCCCCCACCCTTGAGTCCCTCTTATACACATTGTTGTCTCTCCAGCTGCCAAATGACCTCCGATGATGAAGTGAGTTCCAGTGTGGATGACGACATTGACGTACCTGAAGCGAAGAAGAAACCGGTCGATAAAACGAGGAAGCTATTGTCTGCCTTCATGAACAAGGAGCCAACCCAGCAAGCAGAGGTCACCACCTCCACAGATGACGTGGACAAGGATGAAGTGGAACAGGACGACAAGGAGAACAAAGAATGTAGCAGTGAGGAGGAGAGTGGGAGAGGGGAGATGGAGATATCCTCAAAGGATGACAGTCCTGAAGAAGAGGTTGCCGAGAGTGGAGCTGATGCAGCTAACAAAGAGGAGGAAAAACCTGTGGAAAATGCACCAAAAGATGATAGTGCAAATGAGGAAGAGAGTAAAAAGAGCAGCAAGAAAACCTCACCATTAATTAATATGCTCAAAGCAAAGAAAACTAGCAGTGATGCAAAGAAGGCGAAGGCTGTTCAGGAAAAGGCAGTGGAAGGAAAATCAGGGAAAGAGGAAAAGGTAGAGGATAAATTGGAAAAACAAGATAAGATGAAGAAGAAACCAGTGAGAGTCAAGAAAGAAAGTAAACCAAAAATGATCAAAGCAGAAGGGAAGAAGGGAAAAACAGAAGGAAAGAAGGAAAAGTTAGGAGGGAAGAAGAAAGGAAAGGTAGCAGAGAAGTTAGAAAAGAAAGAAACTAAAGAAAAGCAGACTAAAGATAAGAAAGAAACTGAAGAAAAGCAGACTAAAGATAAGAAAGAAACTGAAGAAAAGCAGACTAAAGATAAGAAAGAAACTGAAGAAAAGCAGACTAAAGATAAGAAAGAAACTGAAGAAAAGCAGACTAAAGATAAGAAAGAAACTGAAGAAAAGCAGACTAAAGATAAGAAAGAAACTGTAGAAAAGCAGACTAAAGATAAGAAAGAAACTGAAGAAAAGCAGACTAAAGATAAGAAAGAAACTGAAGAAAAGCAGACTAAAGATAAGAAAGAAACTGAAGAAAAGCAGACTAAAGATAAGAAAGAAACTGAAGAAAAGCAGACTAAAGATAAGAAAGAAAAGACTGAGAGCAAATTAGTTTTAGAAAAGAAAGAGGAGGTAGAAGTGAAGAAAACAAATGAGACCGAACCAAAGGAGAATCCAGAAAGTGAAGAGAAAGGTGTTGAAAAGGGAGGAAAAATGCAGAAAAAGAAGGGCCAGGAAATAGGAACCAAAGTAGAATCCAGAAAGGCTAGCAAAGAAGAAGTACAAACAGATGACAAAACAGACAAAAAAGAAGAGGAAGTTGAGATGAAAAAGAAAACAGATGATGGAGACAGTGATTCCATCAAGGAAGAAAAGGATGAAAATGAAGGAAATGAGAACAAGGAAGAAAAAGAAGATGAGGAAGGAAGTGAGAACATGGAAGAGAAAGAAGATGAGGAAGGAAAAGAAATCAATGAAGAGGAGGAAGAAGACGACGAAGGATGTGAGAGCACAGAGGAGATGGAAATCGACTTGGATGCCAGTGGATCCTCTAAGAGTGAAGGCACAGGTTCAGCCAACACCTCGCCGGTTGCGTCATCTAAAAGCTCTGATAAGCTTGAGGTTTCCAAGTCTTCGGAGCCGAAAACTCCGGTCAGTGTGCAAATGGCAAAGAAGCTCACTCCAAAGCAACTGGCAAAGGAAGCAGAGAGGCAGCAAAAGAGGGATGAGAGAGAGAGGTTGAGGAAAGAAAGGGAGAAGAAAAAGCTGGAGGAACTGGCTGAGAAGGAGAGGCTCAGGAAGCAAAAAGAGGAAGAGAGGCAGAAAGCAAAAGAGGAGAAGGAGAGGGCCAAAGAGGAGCTGAAAAGGAAGAGACAAGAAGAAATTGAGTAAGTTTTTCTTGATGAGTAACATGTTCATATTTTGTCTGAAATTATGGTGTGTTCATGATAAGGATAATCTGTACTGGGTAAAATCTATCTTTATCAAGAATTGAAGTTTTTATGAGCAAAATATTCACTAGTTGTGATATAGTTGAGATTGTGACTAGATGATGTAACTTTGTGTTGTCTGTATGTTTTGCACGCATTAATATACTTGAAATTTCAGAGCAAAAAAACTGAAGAAAGAAGAGGAACAGCAGTTAAAAGAAGTTGAGAGGATGATAAGAGAAGAGGAGGCACGGCTAGCACAGGAAGAAAAACAAAAGCAGAAAGACAAACTGAAGAACAAGTTTGCCAGTTTCTTTGTTGCCAAGAAGAGAGACCCAGAGGAGGCTGAGGAAAAGAGCAGCAATGGGAACTTCAAGGAATTTAGGGTAAATTTCCACATTTTTTTTGTTATATATATCATTCGTATATTGTGGATAGGTCATCTTGCTGAACAGCCGTGAAGTCATCCCCTTACTGGGCATTAACCAGGGATCTTTGTGATTGGGAAACCAGCATATACTGAGCTTATAGCTACTATTACAACAGCTGGGATGGTCCAGTGATTTAAGCATTGGACTCCAGCCCTCATGCTCCTGGGATTGAATCCTTGTTGTGTTATTTGCATAAAGGGGACATAAATGCAGTGGTAGAGTGCTGGCTTTGTAGTTTCAAGGTTCTTGCCTGCTTAGCCTCTTGGTTTGACTGCCTTCATGATAGGGTCAAAGTTGTAGTGGCCAACCCACCCGCAGCTTTAATTTGCAGTATCATTATGTGCATAATTAGAACATCTTTTCATAGTAAACTGTGTGCCATTAATATTTAGAAGAAAAGAAAATCTGAAAAACTGAATGTCATAAGTGCTTATAATTGGAAAACCAGTTTCCTTGCCAGTATATACAACAACTGCAGGAGCTCATCTTTTGATCATTTGTTTTGATTCAGGTAAAGGAAGACATGCAGCTTGCTCCATTAGTGCGTACAAATTTCACAGAGGAGCGCCGGACATCTCTTATTGAGTATTTAACCAAACAAACAAAAGATTCATCTGAAACCTACTTGACTGTTCTCAAAATGGGAACTTATGCACCTTGCAAATTTCAACGCACTTGGCCTTTTGAGAACAAGAAGGAAGAAGTCGATGATGATATTGAAATTATTGGTATGTTTGTGATTTACTGTTCTTAGATTTTCAAATTTAACGGGATGTTTTAAAATAGCTAGCAAAATTGAAGGAGTATAGGTTTTTCTATGCTATTATTATTATTATTATTATTATTATTATGATTATGATTGTTGTAGTTGTTGTTTTTGTGACTTATACTTGTATAGGTTTTTTTTTTCTGTTTTTTTCCCATTTGTCTTTGCATTGCTTTTTTTCTTTCTTTCTTTATTCATACAATTTCTTCTCTAGGCTTTTTCCTATAAATTTTTTATAGGAGAAAAATAATGGGTTAAAAATTGTTTTCCTGTGAAATAGATAATGAAATTATTTTATGAAAATGACCCTTTGTTTACTCAAAATTGCAGAGGATGAAGACGGGGATATGGATGCAGGAGATTCAATGGTTCAGGAAGCAGAACCAGATCTGAATAGCAAGACAGTTAAGGCCAAGCTGCTACAGTTTTGTGAAAATCGCAGACCAGCATATTGGGGAACCTGGAGCAAGAAGAGCCAAAACATCTGTGCACGACGGCCTTTTGCTAGAGATGTGAGATTACCCTTTGTTTTTCCCCTCCTTGATCAGTGATTTTTCCTTGTTTATGTTTTTCTTTTTCCTCATTTTCTCCTTGTTCTTAGCAAGACAACATATTTACTTGGTCTTGTTAGGGCTTGTCATGAATATATATAAGTTATGAAAACATTCGTTGTGGTTAACTTCATGTTTGTATTAAAGATATTTTCAAAATTTGCCACTGTTAATGATCATTGCATTAAGATTTTCATTAAAATTTTAAAACAAAAAATTCCAGGATATTCTCAACTATGAGTACGACAGTGACGACGATTGGGAGGAAGAAGAAACGGGAGAGAGCCTGAGTGACTCTGAGGGAGAGGAGAAAGAGGAAGAGGAGAAAGAGGAAGAGGGGGGAGATCAGTATGAAGTTGATAATGACTTCTTTGTCCCTCATGGCTACCTCTCGGATGATGAGGGCAAGTCTGACCAAGAGGAAGAGGAAGAGAATGGGCAGGAAGAGGTGAGGCTTGAATGTGATGTTTTTTGAAGTTGGAAATATTTACTTTTGTTAATCAGCTACCTTTATTTTTTTTTGTTTTTGTTTTACACATGTTCTTAAAGCTATCTGTTTTCATTGGTTGATATGCACAAGTTGATAAATCTTGTGCTTGTTTTAATGAGAACATGGTTTTTAAACACTGCATGGATTATCTGAACTCTGTTAGGCACTGCTGTAGTGCACTCTCGTATTGTTTTCTGCTATATGCTACCCAGCTTACCCTATATAATGAGAGTAATTTCTGCAGTTAACTGGAATTGTAATCCTTTTTTGTGGACTTCAAAAATGATATTTACACTCCTTCTCTGTCCTTATGAATGGAGGTGAAGAAACAGTAGACTTGACTTTAATTACATACTTGCTTTTAATTGTAACTCAGTAACCTCAGTTTTTATATTTCTCTTAACCATCATTCTTATTATATATATAAGATTGTCTGATATGTTAATTACAGGATGATGGAAGCAAACACAAAGAGCAGCTGAAACAAAAACAAGCAGAATTTGAAGAGGAAATGAAAAAGAAGACAAAGCATCTGAAGCCCCGTGTTATTGGTTCTTTATGGATGGCAGATGCAAACAATAATCCAGGTAACTTTTCTAAGAGTGGTTGAGTGATGAGTCTCCCAGGTTTGTGGCTTATTAGCTCAGCCACACATGAACACTTGGGTGGTATAAGGGATCCTTGCCTCCCTTTTGTAGTGTTTCTTTTTCTACATCGATTCCAAGGTCTGGTGTCATATGTTTTGCTAAATCAAGATGTTAGTAGACTTTTTGTTGAGCAGACTCCATATTATCTCTAGGTAGTTTGCTACCCTGTGCTTTAACAATAACATTAAGTAGAATTATTGTTTTTATTCTTTTTTATATTTAATTTTTTTACATTTTAGTATTGTTTTGTTATCTGTAATCCTGTGCCGCTGGTTGCAGCAGGCAGGAATAGGATATCCTGATCATAGAAATAATATCCTCTAAGGAACCAGCACTCATCTTGCCATATCTTATGGTTAGCATATTCCACCCCTGTTTACTGATGGAAGAGACCATTCCTGAATAAATGCCTACTGAATCTATTCTTCCTCAAAGAGCTTTGTGCCTTCATGGAAAATCATTCTGGCTGTCAGCTGAATTTTTCATGATGGTATGGCTATTTCACCTGGTTCCAATGGTTAAAGATTTTAGGAAAAGTACATTCAAATAAAGTCATTCAGAATTAAGGGATCAATGTAGGTATTTTAAGTCTTCAAACCTGCTATCTGTCAGCCAAAATGAGCCCCTGACTAGTTGCCATGGCTAACCAATTTTCAATTTTAGTTATTTTTCTAAAACTAGTACACAATTCTCTAAAGATATATAGATAGCAATAAAATTTGATTATAAAATCTGCCATTGCATGGTGGTGAAGCCTGTCTTTATAAGTACCATGCACACATGTGGTTATTTCTATGTTTATGCTTACCCTTACATCTTGGGCAGGGGCTCTCTCAATTTTAACAAACTAGCTGTCTGTCTTTCTTTTAACTGTGTGTGTTAAGATATACATTTTATTTTCTCTGTAGCTTTCAATCAACTCCTGAAGATCCTGAATCCACACAAAGCAGTGAGCTTAGGAACCAGCCTTCCCATTGGTACTCGTCATGGTGGAGTAATTCCAAAGGACGCAAAGGAACAGAAAGATGATGATGATGGGTCAGCTGAAGACAAAGGAAATACTAAAAAGTTCTGCAAAACTTTCCCTGAAGAAGGTGAGTTTTTCTGCTTTATCATTGTTTATTTTTTGGAATAATAAATCAAATCTTATTAGCAAGTATATAAATGGTACACCAATATAGATATCTTGTTTTCTGCTTTACATCATTCATTTATCAAATCTTATAATCCTATTCATTACAGCTGTGCCTGCTCTCATCAAGCTCGTCCATGGAAATCGCAATGGGAAGGTTTTCCTTTCCCGTGAGTTTTCTGACTTTTGGCGAAAACTGCAAGCAGGAGAACTGGTAGAGGAACAGTTAGAGGGCATTCCAATGCTTTCTTCTCCTGTTCAAGGTGAGTCAATGTTATGGTTTAGAGTTTAATTTTCCTAGTTTTTCATTTCACTTCCTTGTCCTCCTACTTACTAAATCCATTTGCAATTTTCTCCTCCACCTCCTCCACCTGGTAATTTTTCCATTGTTTATATCTTTGTAGTTTTATTCATTGTTACTTAAGTTCTTCCTCGTTCTTCAAGTTTTCCCTCCTTTGTACACAGTTGCTTGTTCACTTTTCCACTCTTCCCAATTCCATTCTTTCCCATCCTCCATTTCTTTCTTTCTTTCTTTGATTCCTCCATCCCTTACATTTGTGTACTTTCATTTTATTCATATGCTTCCTTCTCATACTTGAGTATTCCTCTCTGCATAGCAGCATCCTGCATCCTGTCATTTATTGTCATCTGTTAGTTATCATCAGTGACAGCATCAATTATCATGACGTTTTGCTATGTAATGTTATTCTGTGATAAAAAATAAAACTGCTAACCAATATTACTTTGACATTTCAGCCAACATGTTTTTGGCTCGGAAAAAAGTGGAATCCAAAATTCAGGAACTGGGCCACTGGCGTAAATGTCCAGAGGAAGGCCCCTTCAACAAGGTCATGATGTGGTATGTATCTCAAGTCTTTGTCTTGGTAGATACAAACATGTATTCATGTGTACAGTTTCTCACTGGGTTGATCTGTACAGCTGGCTGAATAAGTTTGCAGACACCCTAATTTTATCGAGCTGGGATTTTATTAGGTAACACTGTGATCCGTTCTAATATAACACTGTAGACCTTGTTGTACAATAAACAATGTTAAACAGAGGTCTAAGCAAATTTTGTCACATGTTTTAATAATTATACAAGAAAGCCTATTTCAGGTTTTTATTTTTTAAATTGAATGTTAATGCCCTTCACTTCTACTCATTACAGCCTACACTTGCTAAAAGATGAATATTCTAAAATTAAGATATAGATAAATGAACTAAATACAAGTGTGTGTGTGTGTGTAAATATAACATAATTGTCTTTGGCTATATTTCCAATAATATTACATGACACTGCATGGTAATTTATTTATAAAGTATATATAATTTTGAGAGGTTTCATCTTTTTGGTGTGAAGTAACATCACGTTTGCCTGCACTTTTTGGTTTTGGCAGGGGAATATCAGAAGTTTTCTTCAAAACTGCTGAAGGCGCCTGATTACATATAGTTTGATTATATATGTTACACAAATACTTCATGCCTGAACAAGGGAGAACAAATAAACATATTGATATTATTTTTCCATTCTTCTGACTTGCAAACTATCCCATCAAAACAAGAATCGGTATGCAAATGCAAAGGCAAACAAAGGCAACAGATGGTTATGTTGTATATCAGTTAATTATGTTTATTTCATTTGATGTCATTATCATCATTATTATTAATAATTTTTATCCTTAAGCTAGTGTAGGCTATGAGAAGTATAGTTAAGTAAGGGCATTAACGTGCAACAATGATGAAGTCTAGCATATTTATTTGTTTTAACCATTAGCCATTCATCATATACTTCTCATGCAATTTATTTTAAACATTAAAATATGAATGGTAAACTTTTCTTACTTTTTTTTATATTGCTTATTTAACAACAGGGCTTGTATTGTTAGACTTGAATGCACTTAGTGTTCCCTGATCAAATCCCAGTTTGTTAACCTTGGGTGGCTGTTAATTTATTCGGCCAGCTGTACGCACACACCCCCCCTCACATATATACATCTCTGTATGCAGCTATATATGTACAAATCCATTGACATCTTATTGTCTGTATATGTTAGTGTCAGTTTATTCTTTGATATAGTTTGAGTTAGTGTTTTCTATCTATTTTCATGTATAGTATTGCAATATTTAATGGGAATTTTATTATCATTGTTGTTATTTTTTAGGTATGTCTCAAAGCAAGTGCGAGAAGAGCATGGTGTTCCGGATATAACTGTGCCAAATTCTTGGAATTTTATTAATAAACCTAAGGAAAAGCGGGAGGTGAATTTTGAAGACCCAGATACCATGGAAGACAGCAAATCCAACAAGGCTGGAAAACTGACTCCCATCACAGCATTCACCAAGAAACTACCAACAACCCCATCCTCAGCAAACACCTCCCCTACCTCTACACCAGCTACAACACCTCAAACCTTGAAGTCAAGTGAAGGATCTCCAAGCAGCGCATCGCCTGCACCAGTGACTCCAAGTAGAAGTGCCGAGAGTCCTCCCAACAGCACAGGGGAAACGCCGTCAGGAAAATCAGGGACTCCTGGACAGCCAAAGAAAAAAGTGGCTCTCTTCTCTGTTCCACGCAATCAAGAGATAACAGATGCCCAGAAAGCATCCTTTGTGTCCTTCTTTAAGAAGAATGCAGAAAAATCGCCCGCGCCCACTAAGTCAGATTCAACAAAAGACAAATCCAGTGAAAAGACCAGTGAGCCGGATCCTAAAAATGATGATGACGACGACATTCAGTGCATAACATTAGATTAGCTTTATTATTTTTATATTTGGCACTAACCTATAGTATGTTTTAAGGGATATTTTATAATTTTATTTGGTTTTCTCAATATATTGCTATTTTAAAGTTTATGGTAATTACAATAAAAATAAGAACCATTTTTTTGTGGGAGCTATTTGTTAAATAAGTATTTAAAATTCTCCAGTGTTTATATTTTTCATGGAATTTTTAATGAAGTAGCAGAATCAGTTACTTAATCCTTTTCTGTAGAATCAAACTGCAATATGATTGAATTTACTCTGAAAAAATTAGATATACCTAATATATAGTATATAGTTTCCATTTTTAATACAATTATTGTAAAAAAGAATATTAGTTTTCTTAAACCTTTCTCATGTATTCCAGCCAAGGCTTAGTACCCCCTACTTTAAGACCTTTATCCCAGATGACAATATTTCTGGTCAAATCTTTGCACTAATAAATTACATACTGTTAAACTATCAATCTCCTGGTCAGCTCTATTTCATTGGAACGGACATTGGGAGAGGGCTCTTACCCACATATGTATCAGCCACACCCATGTAACACACTCCTATCTAATGTTCCTTATGTAGTGTCCTCTTCCAGTTCCACACATTCTGTTGTCCTGTCCATACTTTGCTGCAGCCCATAACCCACCCATCCTCTATTCACTGACCTCCCAACGTATCATATATCCTTATGGAATCCCACACTTTCTGCTTTGACAACCTGTTCTTCCTCAGATGATACAAACTTTTCACTTGATCTAGTCCCCCTTACCTAATCCTACCTTAATCCATTCACTCATCAACTCCTTTACTCATCCTTAACCTTTCCAACCCCCCCAATCCCTTGCCCGTTGTTGTCGTGGGGGGGCTTAGGAAGCGGAGACTGGGACACAATGATGGGGAACTCCCTAACCTTGGGACTCGGCCCTCGACTCAACAAATTTTGCATGGTCCTTTTTTTCCCCCTCCTACTTTTTCCTTTCTGTCCCTTCACCAACCCCTTCTACTATCCACTTCCTAAGGTGTGAGAGCCGTGCTGAAAGGATGAAAGGCTGACTTTGTGCCAGTCCTGAACGGCCTGAGGGAGCCATGGGCACGGTATTCCCCTGCTTTAGTTGTCTAGCCCTTACCCCTCAAGCGACCCTGAGGGGTGGAACGTTTCTCTCCCCAACATACTCCAGGCTTATCATGGCCAACAATGAATAACCATTAACCATTAACCATACCATTATTAGAGGCAATGAGGCTTGCTTCTTCATCAAATAGCTCCACCAATTCAAACTCGCCCGATTCTCTGACCCCAGGCTCTCCTTTGACCACGGCTCTGAACACCACTAATACCCCCTCCTCTATGCCGACTAGTACAGTATCCACCCTAATCAACACCCCAGGAGACATTTTTACTCCCAACATGCTCAACTTCAACAACTGTACCCCCACAACCTTCTTCATCAACTACTCCATCCTCCCTTATTACTACCTTACAACCTTATTGTCCACCTCCCCATAACACTACCTCCCTCAACACTACTCCCTCTTCCACATGCCCCTGTCCTTCTGCTACCCCCATCTCTACAAAATTCTTAAATAATCTATTTAGCCCAGCCAAAATGGGATCGATTTTTTGTGATCCCTCCCACAACTTCTCACACTTTCTGCTTTGACAACCTGTTTTCATTCCTCAAATGCATATACATCCTTCACTTGATCTAACCCCTATACATTACCTTACCCAACCTTAACCCATTTACTCGTCAATTCCTTTGCCCAACTTTCACTAACTCAACCGACCTTCACTACCATTTACTATAGTGCTACATGACCTTAGATGTCTAGCACTTTTATTTTGCTTTTAACCATTAACAATTAACCTTTCCGATACAATTACTCTAGATTGTTAACATATAGCAACTAACTCAACCACCCTTCACTACCCTTTCTTTACAATACCTTCCTATAGTGCAACATGACTTTTAGAGGTCTAGAACATATTTTTGCTTTTAACCATTAGCCAGTGTAAATAACCCCTCAGATTGATTATTTCTGTTGCAAGATACCAGTTGTAGGCCAATTGATTGAGACTCAAATTCCTTCTGGAGTTTGAATGAAAAACTCACTACACCCAGAGCACTTAGTTACAAAATTTCTACCTGGTTTTTGCAGGTTTGTCGACAATAAATCCAATCTTAGATAAAGATGCCACTTAATCAGAATAGCATACCTAGTATTTGTTAAGTCCAGAGAACATAAAAATTTGTTGCATCATTGACACAAGGACACTCATGACATATTAGAATGGGGTCTGTATTGAATGAAGTAAATTTGCAAGGAAAAAAAAAAAAAAAAAAATATACACAATAGACAAACCTGCCATTAACTTTACAAATGTCTCTTTATTTTCCCTAGAAATTGAACAAATTTATTTCAAGTAAAAGTTTAAATAATATATGCCTAATGAAAAAAGTCATACTTCACATACTTCATTAGGCATATAATTTTCTAGCTTTTTATTAACACACTCCTGCATAATAGTTATCCACATGAAATATATGGGGTGGGTCAAAAGAAAAAAAAAACATCTCTTTTTATTCTTTTTAATGTGATTAGAAAAAAAAAAGGTGTTACATGTTAAATATCTTGTTGACAATCATTAAACTGTAATATTAAATCTTAAGCATTAGCCGAGTTGATTTGATCCTAGTTTCCTTAAGATTCCAGAATGAAGTAGGAGGCAGCACTGGGTATTTCTTGATGTTTTTTCTCAACTTCTTAAAAGGTATTTAAAGCAATTCCTACAGACACAACCTAGTCTAACAAGGTCCATGGTCTGCTGTGCGCTTCCTTGGGGCTGCTTTGATGATGTCATCAACTCTGAGAATCATTTCTGCTGCTTCAGAGGCTGACAACATGACCTGCCTCTTAACCTGATAACTTTCTGTGATGCCCACATCATTCATACAATCTACAATCCCTTCATCCATATTCAAGCCAAAGGTGGTTTTGCCCTCAGCATGAGCTGCTCTCAATTCTGATACCAACTGGGCTGAATCATACCCAGCATTGTCAGCAATGATGGTTGGGATCATAAGGAGTGAACGAGCAAAGGATTCCATTGCAAGGGCTTCCTTACCAGGTATATGGACAGCAGCATCCATAACAGCCTTGGCCATGAGGGTTTCACTGCAACCTGTGAATCAAGAAAATATTTAAATTATTGTCTAAACACATAATTTTAAAAATATACTCAATTGTATATATTATAAAATATTTCCATGTAGGTATATAAATATCTTTAGTAAAGGCTTCATTATGATGTTGATTAAAATTCAGTACATTAAAAACTCTTACCTCCACCATATACTGTTCGTGTCTCCTTCACTGTTTGAGTGAGGACACAAAGTGCATCGTGCAGTGATCGGTCTGCTTCATCCAAGATCTGGTTTGTGGCACCTCGCAACACAATGGTGCAAGCTTCACCCAACTGGACACCACTGAGACGAATCATGCGGTCCTCACCAATGATGCACTATAAATGGACATGAAATAATTTAGTTCACCTTCCACTCTTAACCTCTTTGTGATCTGATTGATGTGACCATCACGTCATGAAAAAATCTGGCTTGAGGGGCAGGTCACATGAACAAATGAAGTGCACAAATCTCTTGGGAGTTTGTTTTTTTTAAGATTCATTTAGTGATTTTGCATTATTTTCATCAATGTAGGAGTGTGGAATGCAGTGTCTGTGAGCCATGGCTGGAAGAGTGCTGGCTTTATAGTGGATGCCATTTCCACGTTTAGCATCGTATTCCTGGCACTGTGACCAGCAACACAAGTTGTGTTACGGAAAATTGAATATGAAAAAAACAAATAATAGTTACATATTTTTCTTGCACCAAGTTGTTTATTACCTAGAGAAAGAAGTCTGTGGAGTTTGTGCAAAGAAAAGATTATTTCTAAAGATAATGAAATCAAATGGCAAATATGGACATTGGAAAATGGCAAAACAGCTAAAAACACTTCTGCATAAAAAGAGGAAATAACTGCAAATAGGAGGCATAGAGTCTTGTCACCACACATACGTGCTCGCATACCCCGGCCTACAAGTTGCCGCCCATTCATGTAAGCCTAATGGCCAGATTATTGGTGACGTGATTGCCATGACGCAACCGGATCCAAGGGATTAATGCTATAATTTCTCATGATCTTTTGACATCAAATATAGGCAAACAGACAGTCGTTTATACCATAAAATGAGAACTTACCTCTTCAATGAGATCACATGTGCCAAGTTTAACCAACTCAGGATGGTCAAATGTTGAGGTAATTTCACCACCAGTCACAAGAGCCAGACGCTCAATGCCATCAAAGTCTGCATGCTCAATGGCCATCACTCCAGCATCAGCAAACAATTGTTCAGGATAGTTGTAGATCAACTGTCTGTAAATGCACAATATAAACATTTAAAAGGAAGCAATTTTTGGAAGCCAAAATTTAAAATCCTCTTTATACTTCTTAAAATAAATTACTTCTATTTCAAATTAGTAAATTTTAATCTGACCTTTTATTCAAGAGACCCTAATTACATGTTTGTCTATAATAAGACCTTCCCTTGTTGAAGTGCACTTTCAAGAAAATCTATGGAAGACAGAAAAGCCCTTTACCTGTTGATGAATACATTGATTTCATGTTTGAGAATTTTCTGCACCTTTGACTTCATCTTTTCCTTCTCAGCAATTTCCAATTCTGCAACCTTTAAAGAAAATGCAAAACAATTTATGCCACAGAGTTGATAATTTCATAGTAAATAATTATGTTCTCCAAATCCAATTAGACCTTAGCTTAAAATGCATTACCACGTTAAGACATGCTTACCTTAGCTGTGGATTCGACAGAGATCTTTGAACCGAACACCTTAATCTTGTCAGTGTCCATGGGTGTGTTGGCAATCAGAATTTTCGCATTCTCAATGCGCTTGGGCTGATTAACACCAATTTTCTTCTCAAGGATGAAGCCTGCACAATAGATTTAGGGTAATGTGTAAGGTACTGTACAAGATTAAATAAGATACTAGGAATAGTTTGCCTAGTAATTGGTTTAAAGAGCCAAATATCTTATTTCACTTATGCAACATTCAGCTTTCATACCTGGTGTTGATGATACAAGGAGGATAGAGAAGAAGAAGAAGAAGAAGAAGAAGAAAAAAAAAAAAAAAAAAAAAAAAAAAAAAAAAAAAAAAAAAAGTTACAGGAATAATACTTATAATATCACTTACTACACAAAACAAATAAAAAAAACTACCTTCATCAAGGAACGAGTCCCCTAAGGTGCCACCCTGTTTCTTGATAATCTGGATAGCATCAAGATTGCCTGATCCCTTCAGCCTCAACACAGCATCTACAGCCAAGTTGGAGAAGAAATCTTTGTGTTGAGCCAAAATCTTGGAACTCAGTGTGGTCTTGGCAATCTGGAAATGAATGAACATATTTAAATTGAAAAATTATTGCAATGTGGAAAAAGGGTCAGTACACCCAAATTCTGAGTTATGCTGTGCTGTCAGTGCATTAACCCAATATCACCAGGAAAATGCTGCGCTCATGTTAGTTTTTTTTCTTTTCTCTTTTTTCTTTTTTTTTTTCTTAGCCACAAAGGAGTCAATTAATAGACCTTGTGACCCTTTCACCTTTTCTTGAATTATTATTATTATTATTATTATTATTATTATTTTTTTTTTTTTACAATCAATATTGATGGTGTTTTTTTATTATTGACATTATAATTCCTATAATGTTCTTGACATTAGTAGTGACAATATAAGAAAAAATATTTTCGAAAATCATGGAAAAGGACAAACAGGCGAGACTAATAGTTGTCATAACTGGCTAATTGGTGACACTGGTGACAAGTGGAGCCATTTATGTGTAAAAACAACATGATCATAGAATTTGTAAAAATAAAGTTTTTAAAAAAGAAAGTATAGTGGTCTTTATAGCTTAATACTGAAACCCACAAATAAAACAAAAAGTGATAAAATTATGACTTCAGATTCTGATCCACCACTGGGTCACATTACAAAATAAAATGATGCATCATGATTTATCAGTGAATTGTATCCCAAAGAAATTGTCAATACCCTCAACTCTATTTATTTCACAACTTACAGTATGGCACTTGAATGTACACTAATTATTGAGAAAGTACTAATCTTTGTCAAAGAGGGTTTTATAAATATTTACAGCATTTAATGCAATCATATGCAGTGCTAAGTGTTAACTTGGCTGTATGGACAAAGACCCATAGAATGTAGCCACAATCATATCTTTATTCTAACTATCATTAATATTTCACACATTCTTTAAGAATAAAACATTTGCTTGGAAAGGAAAAAAAGAAAATCATACCTTCAGGAGGTCTTCCCTAAATTTTTCAGGGTTGGCAGAATTATCTTGAGCTGACTGTGTTAGTGCCTCACGAGCAACATCTGTGGCCCTGCGGTAACCAGCAATAATGGTCTGAGGATGAATCTTCATAGACACCAACTTCTCAGCCTCTCTTAGCAACTCTGATGCCAAGACAACCACAGAGGTTGTTCCATCTCCAACCTGTTCATTGAGATAAATCATGAAAAGGGATTTGGAAAGCATTATGATGTCAAAATATATACTGTTGGATATTGGGATAACAAGGAATAAAAAAATTAAGAATAATTAGGCTACCTCATCATCCTGTGTCTTGCTGATGTCAACTAAAATCTTGGCTGCTGGATTGTCCACACCAATGTTCCTCAAGATGGTAGCACCGTCATTTGTGACTTCGATTTGTCCTGAGATGAAGCACATTGTTTTTCATTTCGTAATAAATACAAAACAGTTAATTATATTAGTAAACTACATTGGAAAACTAAAACTATATTCAAAATACTAATATTTAAATTTACCTTCACTTCTGCCCATGGCTACAAGAATTTTGTCCATGCCTCTGGGGCCAAGTGTGGAGCGCACCAGTTCTCCAAGTGCAATGGCACCAATGAAGGATGAGAGCCGAGCAGTTTCAGAGCGCTCCTCCTCGGCCTCAGATTTCATAATCTGTACGGGATTGAGTGCGACAGCCTGCAAAAAAAAAAAGCAATTAGTCAATTTTTTGGCTTGGTAGAGTTGTTTTTTTGAAGTCTCCCAATAGTTCATAAGTTAAGGGCAGGGGTCCCCAAACTTTTTAGACTATTGACCCCTTCACTAAATCCTTCATTTCTCAACATCTCTGAAGTAGATGTGCAGCTTCTGTGTACATTAGTGTGAAGAACTGCATACCAAACCCTGCTTTCCATAGACAGCTGTGAGAAAAACTGTATACCAAGCCCTATGAAACTGTTGTTCTTTATCCCCTTGCCCCCAGTGAATATCTCTCATGAAATATAGAAAACAAAATACAAACAAAATATACACAATAGAAAATAAACAGACAATAAAAGCTAGTCATATATTAATCAAAAATGTGTATCAGCAAGTTATATTTCAAATTTTCTTATTTCTTATATGAATGTCACCTTTTAAACCCAAAAACTACAAATGGCCCATCTTTTATTGACCCCCAGGTATTTATCGACTCCTAGGATAGTCCCATTGTTAGTGACCACTGGAATCCATTGGTCTAGGGAGTCTCTCTTCACTTTTTCCAATTCTTGTGGTGGTCCTTTTTTTATCTCGTATGCAAAAAGTAACCCAACTTATAATCTCACAACTGACCAACTTTCACAATGAATATTTATCTTCAGTGGTAATTCTTTACAGTTGGGATGCACTTACCAGACAATAAGTCTCCAACTCAATGTCAGAATATTTATTAAACAATATAAGTTGGCTTGAATGGGTGTTCCCCTTTGGGGGGGTTGATAGGCGGCTCTGTCCCCCAACACCCCTTGATTAAAATCTGAATGTCTACTCAATGTAATGCAAATCAAGTCACTTACAGAGAAATAAAAAGGAAAATAACATGGTATATACTGGTGGACCATTAAATAGAATAAATGAATGCTTAGAGGCAATGAAAAAAACTTATGCCTCATTCCAGCAAAGTAATTTATCAATCTGTTATACTCCACTTCAGCAACCAAACCTTTCAATGAGTCAAGTTAGTAAATAAATAAACAAATAAATAAATAAGTAAGTAAAGAAGAAGACGAAGACGAAGACGAAGACGAAGACGAAGACGAAGACAAAGAAGAAAAAAAGGTTTGATGACATTTGCATGTGGGTAGTGACTGAGATTGGTCCCAATAGCTGAGAGGCCGTAAGATTGCAATTCACACTAAAAGTCTTACATTTCAAATGCTGAGAATACTGGTACAGAGGGACTCCTTTTCATTTTGAGAAGTTTTAAGAAATGCTAAACAACTACAGCAATGCTATAGGTTCTGATAGTTGAAGAGGGCTGGAAATATACCAGGGAAATTATAAAAAAAAAAAAGATAATAATAAAAAATCAAAAAAAATCATGGGAAAATTATTCCCATGATCATTGGATCATTGAATACGTAGAAACTATAGTGAATGTTTAAGTCAAGCCACTTAAACTACTTTTAGCATCATTCCTCTAGATGGTTAATCTCTAAGACTAAAACTACAAAAGCATCATAGACAAATTGCTGAAAATGGAATTACGCGAATCATAAGCTCGCAGTTTTGCTAGATTTACCGGCGAAATATACGACCCTAATGAACTAATGACTCCTATTCACCTCTGACTCAAACGGCTAAAAATAGTACACATTCCAAGCATTCCCTCAACACCAAAGCATTCTCATTTTATGGAATTTATGGAAACCTATACTTCTACTTACGGATTTTTATTTTGTTTTTATTTCCGAATTATCGTTTCCTCAAAAAATTCTCTCATTCGCCTACATTTAATAATTGATTTTGACACATGGATCTCTCTCTCTTTTAATACATACCTCTAAATTCTAATAAAATAGAACCGGCCGATTTCTTAAGATCTGAACAAACCCTAAAACTCGAGCTTGAAACCGCCACGAAATGACATTAATCCTCAAAAAACAAAACCCCGAGATATCCGCCCCTGTTAAACCCTCGCACCCACACCCTGCTTCACAAACCTCCAATCTCGCTTAAATCACCTCATATCACCCTCTCTCGGGCTCCCTATCTTAACGACCCTTCGAGAAATAAGCTAAAAGGATAACTCTCACGACTACAAAACCTCGAGAAACCTTACCATTTTGATGTGAAAACTTGGACCTCGCGAGAACACGTCTTTCCTCCCTTGTGACTCACGCTCGATAGCCGAGGCGGCGTCGCACGTGTTCGCTTTTCCTCGCTTTTCAACCCCTTTCACCCCCTTTTCGTCGCTTATTCGCCCTTTTCGCCACACTTACCATGGTGATGAGGTCGTGGACGGAAGCGACGGGGACGCGAAGGACTCTTAATTGAGGCGAAGAGGAGTCTCGGGATTCAGGAATCTTCGGGAATCTTCGAGTGTTGATCCGGCGACTCGGCGGCGTTCGCGGGACCTCGTCGTGCCTTTAGCTTATTGGGGAAGAAGCTGTTTTACTATATTTAGAAACTCTATCTCTTCTAGATTCCGATCTTTGTGATTTGTTTGATTGGGAAGTAGATATTAAGGGATTCTTTTATTCAATTGTATCGCTTTATCTCGTAAATAGATGGATATAAACGGGGGAAAGTCGGTTCAAGATTCTCTTTGTCTAACACGAACGATCCGGTCAAGTCAACGCACATGACTCGGTTAATTTGCAATCGATAATATAATCGATTCTACTCATGTCCATACAGTAATGAGGAATTATTCAGATAATCACAAGAGATATATGTACACGCCTCATATTGGGTATATTCTCCTTTCTTCATTTCATTTGCAGAATAGTAATATATTTACGTATTCAGTTTGCGTTATACTGTTAATAATAAAAAAAATCAATTATAGTAGCTTAAACAAATAACGATAACTTAAAAGTAATGCGTATAAAAGATAAATCGCATTCCCCTCAAAAGATAAAGCTATTTACAGCATTACACATTTAACATCCACTTGATATTTCATAAAATACTTAAACCCTATCTAGGTCTGATATTTCTACTGATCTACCTTTCATATCTATTTGAATTGCATAGGGTTGATCTTCACAATTCACCTCCAGATGGGTGCTTTATGTGGTCCGTTTATATATATCGTTAAAAAGGGTATCCACGGTACAGTGTAAGTTATATATATAATCACTGATGTATGCGTTTATCTTGAATAAAATTATTAGAGAAGTTTTCTATAGTCTACCAACAGAATTCGTTTTCTTTCAACGATTGAATAGCTTTATAGAAAATAGTTTATTTTTTATGAGAAACTATATCATTTGTTAAGATATCGTCCAAGTAAGATTATTGAATAGTAAAATATCCCTGATTACAAAATTTTTAATATTTTCAAATAATAACGTTGCATTCTGCAACGTTATTTATATGTAGTATATAGTAAATTACCTCTAATAGTTATATCTTGTTTTACTTGTAATTATATTGTTGAATCAGATTTGCTAATGAAAATACTTTTGACTATTCTATTCTATTAAATCTTTCATATTGCTGGCAATGTTATCTACAGTTAGTGACTATCTTGTTAGATGTAAGAAAATATTTTTTCATTTCTTAGAGCCCGGGTAATTTTAAGGTATATGCAATAGAAAAAGAAATTCAGGTTCCTGAAGATGAACAGTTATGCACCGAAAAATGTCACTTCAACATTCCATACGGAATATTTCTGTGAAAACCGGTTAGAAATCGGCTGATTTTACCTGTTTCATTTTGAAAATTTGATTGGGAAAACGGTCTGTGACATAACCGTATGCTTCGATAAAAAAAAGAAAAACACTTAAAGACGAAAATTGCCAGATACTGCTCCATAAGTAACCTACGAAGAGGCCTTCAATTGGGCTCATTTAACGTAATTAACGTTAAAAAAAAAAGAAGCTCTATAATCTGTCTCCAGCATCTACAAAAACGATCCGCCATGTAGTGCGCGGTTTAAGCTCCTTCTCCAGATACTTTGTGGCGACGGCGTTATTCCTCCCTTATTAAGTGGCGTCTATTTTTTTCTACCCTGTCCCCTTCACCTCATTCGCGCTTAACGTGTCTGCAAAGCTGAACGAACTTCGCGTGCTACTAATTCGAAAATATCTTTAAAAATGTTCTGTTGTCTGCTCTCGCTTACTTTCTTCGTGCACCGTACCTTTTAAGTCGACAAAACGGGGGGAAATTACGTTATTACATGCGATATCAAATCCGTACGAGATGAAAATAACACGACACCTTCGTGGTTTGAATGAACACGGAGAAGAATATATGCTACGGAATCTGGAGGACAAGTAAGATTTTTAGAAGTGCTATTAAGTTTAGTCTAATTTGTACCTAATTCGAAAACTAGCCAAGCATTTTCAAGTGAAAGGTACAGACCTTTTATCTATTGTTGGTTGACGTGCAAGTCCCATGATAATTTACGAACACTTTTAGCTTACATGTATAGCAGTTTCCAGGACGAGGAGAACATATATTTATATTTTCTTATTGAGACTGACTGCATTGAGACTTTGCAATGAATGTTTTCTCATTTGGATATGCATATAGTTGGAAGCATTCCCTTAAATATATATATATATATATATATATATATATATATATATGTGTGTGTGTGTGTGTGTGTGTGTGTGTGTGTGTGTGTGTGTGTGTGTGTGTGTGTGTGTGTACGTATATGCACATGCACACATTTTTCTTGTGAACTCCGCCTGACATCACCTGATGCCTTCTCCTCACGCCCTCAACGCAGCCACCGCCCATCTGACCCGACCTGCTCCTCCTCCTCCAACCGACTGTGTGCTCGCGACCTTCCGCAGCCTAGATTCCTGCCGGGGAGTATGACACTTCGAAGGGATAGTCAGCGATGACACTCCTCCTCCTCCAGAAACCAAACCAGGATAGAACCGTCTCCTGGGTGGAAGATTCGAGAAAGTTCAAGGTGTATGTTTTCATGGGAGATCAGCGATGCTTAATTTAGGGGTCAGCGGAAGTCAAATTAAATTCAGTAATTCTGGATTCTTTCCTGATAGGTCAGCGAAGGTCAGGCCAGATTCAATCACTCTAGACTCACAATCGAGATGTCAAATAAATTCAGTTCAAATTAAGTAGTTGTGGAGTCATTCCAAAGAGATCAGTCCAAATTTGGAATCCTGGACTCATTCCAGATAATTCAGCCTAACCTTAGGCATCCATCCGCACCCAATCAAAATTAGAATATATGATAAACAATCCATACACTTCATAGGCTGCCTACGTTAACATAATCGTTAATATAGAAATATCAGAGATGCCTTGAAGGATGCCGGTCCGAACTTGATTTACGAACGTCCCTTATTGCACGCACACACACACATACACACACACACACACACACACACACACACACACACACACATATATATATATATATATATATATATATATATATATATATAAATTCTGTGCTCTTAGTTTTTTCTGGTTAATGAGTAACATCTACTTCGTTTCCTTAAATTAGACATTATGTGACAGAATTAATCTTAAACATACCCCCTATTCACTTCTGTGGTATGTGTTTTGTCTAATCTTCGCCCAGACGGCATTCAACCGAGGCGTGGTCTTTTCCCCCAGAGTTTAATGCGAGAAACGGGAAACAGTTATAAGGCAGCAACGTCGTTACTGTTTATCTCCGCCGTGGAGACACTTTCAGATCACTGCGTCCTGTTGATAAGTTATTATTCTTATATAT
>NC_061845.1:27576366-27583866 GCF_019202785.1 Penaeus chinensis
CGGGCAATTTCCTATTCTAGGCAATATATTTATTCTATCTTTACTTATTTTAATCGACTTATCTATTATACCTATTATCTATTATTCTGCCTATCTATTCTACCTTTACTTATTTTTACCTCTATTAAGTTCACAAATCCACGCGCTTTCCAATTCTATCCAAAATATTCATTCCATCTTTTCTATTCTAAACAGGCTTTATTCTTCGTGTACCTAATCCACTTTAACCCCCCCTCCCCCCCCACACACACGCATTTTCCCCACAGTACCACGATGCCACAAACATGATCAACAAGTATACGTTCGAGACCACACGCGGCCTCATCTCCAACGTCGTGAACGAACGCGAAATATACCAGGCTATTATGGTCATGGTGAACGTGGCCGCTTTCAAGGGGCTCTGGCGACATCAGTTCCGTCTGAATGACACTTATTTGGGGAATTTCTACGTCACGCCTGAGAATTACGTGCAGGTTCCGATGATGAAGCAAGAGGGACAGTTCAGAAATGGTGGGTATGGTGTAGGTGTTTGTGTTTTTGTTTTTGTTTGTTGTGGGTAACTTGATTGTAATTTGCTCGTCTGTTTGTTAGTGTTTCGTGTGGATATTATTAATGTTAATATTTTTTTATGATTGTTTTTAATGTGGTTATTATGATTTTAATGTCTGTACATGAGTTCGACAGGGATAACGCTTTTTGCCTGTCATTATTATACCATTTCTATATGTTTCATGTGAATGTCATTTAGCATTTTCGAAATGGTGTTTCCTTCTGTTTGAAAGAAATCAACATACTACCAAAGGAACATGAACTAATCTGGTCAAACGAATTATTTCGTTGAAATATTGAGGGACTCCGATTCAGTGTGAATACCTTGGATCATAAAATTCTCAGTATATAAAAACACGATGAATGGCAGCAAGTTAATCTAACCTAAACCAATCCGAACAGTATATAAAACACCCAATCCGACAAGCATAGCACCCAATCCGACGATTAGCAAATCCTCCTCCACCCACCCCTTTCACAGGGATGTCGAGGGACTTAGGAGCTCGGGTCCTCGAACTCCCATACGCCGAAGGTCCTTTCACCATGTACATCTTCCTGCCGACTGGAGACGTGAAGGACCTCCTTTCCCGCCTGAACCCGACGTCCTTCCGCTCCGCCATCACCAACATGTGGCACCACCAGGTTACCATTCACCTGCCGAGGTTCACCTTGCGCTCGTCCATCAAGGGGGACCTCAAGCTGGTGAGTGCGCGGCAAGAGGGAGGTCGCGGGGTCGGCTCTGAGTTTGAGGGGCATGAGTAATGTCCTAAGGCCGGTCTGTTAAAATTATGCGACGCCCGATCCAATGAATATTCATTATACGGACATACATATATACAGAAATAAATACACATCTATCAGTCTAGACATGTATATCTACCGGATAGATATACAGATGAATGCATATTCACCAGACAGATAGACAGATATGCATTTATTTCTATGTATATGCATGTCCGTATATATGAATATTCGTTGGGTCGGGCCTCGGGTAATTTTAGCAAACCAGCCGATGGTCATGCAAGGATTAAAACGTTAGGGATTGTTTGGGAAGATGGTAGAGGTGTTTTGAGGAAATGGGAAAAAATAAGACTAATAATGATCATGTCTTCGTGGCGCTGAAGAGTTGACCTACTTACAATACATAGATAAGAATAGTTGGATAGTTAGATAAACGATAGATAGATAAAAAAAATAAAAAAAAATAAACATGTACGTATATGCATACCCACATATAGTTTGTGTGTGTGTGTTTTGTCGAGATGTAGAGTATATATATACACGGATGTCCAGTCTCTATTTACCGTAGTTCTTATTAATAATATCTATGTTCTTCGTTTTCCTCATGGTCCCAAGGCCCTGTACAAACTCGGCATCCGGGACCTGTTCAGCGAGTCGGCCGACCTGACCAGCCTGGCGCCCCGAGGAAGCCTGGTGGTGAGCCGCACGTTTCACCAGGCGGCGCTGCAGGTCACGGAGGAGGGCACGGAGGCGGCGGCGGCGACGGTGTTCGTGTCCCTCTCCCGGACGAAGCCTCCTCCTCCGTCGACCTTCGCGTGTGATCGTCCCTTCGTCTTCGTGATCTATGACAGTCAGACGGGCAATTTCGTCTTCGTGGGGGCCTTTAGAAATCCTGCGTTCTGAGACTTTATTTTCTCTATTTTCTTAATGTTTTCTCTTTCTTTCGGTTGTTTCGTAAGGCGTGTGGATTATTTATTGTATCTTTTAGGTTTACGTTATACTTTTAGGAAATTTGAAGAGGAGGTAATTTTCCTTTTCTTTATTTTTTGTGTGTGGTTGTCTTGCTCTTTATTCATCTGGCTATTATTTTAAAAAAATCATAAATTATGTTTATTTATATACCCAACCTTTCTACCTTCTACTTTACCTTAGTTTTAAAAAAACGAATTAATTTGTTTCTCTTTTTCAAAATATGTCGTGGTTAATAACATTAATAATGTGTTCGAATCAATGGTATCTATAGTATATATTCAGTATAAATTGTCACCCTAACTTGTGTTACGAAAAACTTGAGGAACATATGCGACATACATGATATATATGTATATAACATTGTTTGACAGTATGACAAGGTTCTAAGAAATGACAGGTGTGCAAGACCGAGAATTAGCTAACAAATGTCAGAAAATTGAGTATCAGCTCGAGCAATGATTCAATATATGTGTGTGTGTTCCATCAAAGTTAGGTAAATGACATGGGGACAATTTTTAAGATATCTGCCTTACATGGGCCATCCATTCAAGCGTCCAGAGTCAAGTTTTAGGGTAAAATTCGAAGAGACAATGGCATCAAAGTCGTTTCCTTTTCCAAAGAACTCTCAAATGGCACCACGAGATGTGAGAAACCAATCAGGCAGACTCACGTTTCCTTGTCCTGTACTAGTAGACACACTCCCATTCGAGTCTATGGGATCTCCGAATGTTATTCTATTTTGTCTATTCCCAACTTTCACGCTGAGGTTAATAAGCAAACACATCTTGGAAACTAATAATCACCAAAATCTAACTAGTAAATCTTATTACAAACATGCGCAGTAGAGACCTGCATTTTATACTGCAACTGACCAATGCTGCAGTGAAATTAGAGCTGCATGTTTTATTGCAATTGAATATCTTCAGATGAGTTAACTAAGCACGGCAATATCATTAAAACAACACCAACCCGTAATGATTCGATAAATACTAGGCGTAACCAAACCAAGCAGATGAATACACGTTATTAATTTTTGTTTCATAAGAATCAAATTATATATTCCTTGACAATTATGAACTTTATGGCCGAGCATCTTTTATGACGCTGATCGTAATTCAATGTTCAAATGTTAAAATCAAATGTTTTAATCCGTTCGTCCCAGTTTATAACCCTCTTTTTACTGATTTGGTAAACATACATGCTAAACAATTTTATACTACTGACAAACATTAACAACCTTTTAGACCAAGTACGTACTGTCATTGCAATCTCTCTTTTACTGCAACTTAGACGGCGATGCATAGGATTGTTATTTCATATTTATGGTATATATATATATTTTTTCTTTTTTTTGGGGGGGGAGGGGAATTCCTTTACTTGGTACTCTACCGTGTGAATACCGACTGACATACTGCTTAGACTTCTTTAAGTCTTATAAAACCCATTTAATGTATCATATTGTTACCTCGTACCTCATCTCAGTGGATAAATTAAAGGTAAGTTAAATCAAACGGACTAAGCTTGAGAATAACCCTAAGAAAGATTTAAAATTACTATTAAGAGCAGCACGTCGAATTAGAACCATAAAGAATGATGGCCAAACGCTTCTTATATCCCTGTTCTTAAATCCCTGTTTAACAAGTATCTCTATAAGAGTAATGCAGAATGTGATATTAGATTCAATATTGAAGGTTCTTGTAAGGCGGTTGAGTGCACTACTAAACGTACATTCCCTGTGTTTATCCCTTAAATATCTGTAGTACATTGATAAGTTAATGCAAAAGAGTTAAAGAACAAAATTTACACTGCACAGGTAACACACAAGAAGGAGGAAAAAGAAATCAGATAAAAATACAACTTTAATAATAACCCAATCCCTTCAACTTTCTTAAAAGTTTCTCTTACATATACCGCTTACTTTATACTCTTTATTTTTATACTTTTTTTTTTTTACTATTAAGGCCTAATATTCTGCTCGATCCAGTCTCTGTGGTAACTGACCGAGGTGTACACAGTCGGGAGGTGCGAGAGGCCGCAGCCAACGCCGATGGTCTGGACGCCGAGGAGCTGCCAGGCGTTGCTTTCCGGATCCGTGGCTGTCAGAGGAGAGCCTCCGTCGCCGCTACAAGCCTCTTTGTCCTCTGGGCGAACGCAAATCTGCAGGAAGAGAGGAGAGGCGAGGGTGTGGGTTGATGTCTCTGGGAGTATTGAGCTTGTAATAAGGAAGGAAAGACGAGTCAGGTTGGAAAACAAAAGAAGAAAAACAGCGAAATCAGAAAGCCTGGTTACATATTTCTTTCCCTACCTGGCCAGCAGTTAATCGGCCATTATATGTCGTATTGCAATCCTTAGTGTCGACGAGAGCTACACCGTAACGCTTCAAAAACTGCGAGGGCGTGCGTGTCAGCCCCCAATCCACGGAAAATAACCAAAGATTCGCCAGTTGCTCCGCTGATTCACCTGTGGGCGGGAGGCAGACGGGGCCAGCAAACTCTGAAGGGAAGAGTAGATTCAATGGAGTTTAGAATGTCATTTGCCATACACTGCACTGTATTAAGAGATGGATAAGTGGGTCGTAGTTTGCATTATGAGACAAATAAGTACGACATAATTTAAAAATGCTATTTGTTATTACATTGTAATGAGAGACGAATAAGTGATTAAAACATAATATGCTAAACAGTGCATAGTACATGTACAAGTAATGACTTACTAGTTATTTTTGGTGAAGAGATGTGAGAATTTCTGGAATAATGAGTGAAATCTCCCCCCCAAAAAAAAAAAAAAAAAAAAAAATCTGGAAAATTTTAGATCAGCACTTGTACCTTCATCGTTGGTGAACTTGCAACGTAATGATTTCACTTGCATTTCCGTGGAAAGAGATCATTGATATTCCTAACAAAAGGAACCGATATACACTATTGCGCTTGAATGGAGGAGTCACCGTGTCAATGTCGATGTGATTTGACGAAATGTTTCAGGCAAGATCTACACACACATACACACACACACACACACACACACACACACACACACACACATACATACATACACACACCCACACACACACACACACACACACACACACACACACACACACACACACACACATACACACATACATACACACATACATACATACACACATACACACACACACACACACGCGCGCGCGCGCGCGTACTGGTACATGTACCTGTACAATGTACACGCACCCACACACAAATACACACATACATACACACACACACATACACACACACACACACACACACATATATTCACATATCAATCTATCTATCTATCTATATAATTTCAGTCAAGAAAATTCAAGAATAAGTGCATTTTGAGGACCGCGACGCCGCTCAAGATTTAATACAGGATCTCCACCCCGTTTCCTGATCGACGCCGTGACACTAAACGATTCTTTTGTCATTTTGCAATTCTCTTATTTCAACGTCTGCATAGATAATGATATTGCAAATTATTATTATTTTGTTTATAATACTTTTTTATGTGAGTAATTTATTTATTTATTTATTTATTTATTTATTTATTTATTTACTTATCAATTTTTTTTTTTTTTTAAAAGCAAGGAACTGGAAAGCATGTGAGAAAAAAGACAATCACAAGGAAAAAGAAAAAAAAAGATGAAGGAAAGAAAGAAGAGTAGAAAAAACTCCTTTTTTATCATTGAATAACGATGACATAAGTACTAGATCATAGGGGAAATTATCGTACAAAGTCACCTTTCGTTTCATTCCGCGTATTTTTTTTTTCTTTTTTTTTACTAGTCCCACCATGAACACAAGTAAAAAATATGTAATAAAAAAATTCTTTTACTCAGCATGATATAACACTTCGAGTTCCTCTAAGCACGTTTTAAACCAATAACTGTTGTGGTAGACTTTAAATCTTTCGTTATCATGAAACTGAGAAACATAGTAAAATTATTTACAATATTTAATGATTAATAAGCATCACCACGAACCACTGTTAAAACTTGGAATAGTAATTAAATATTGTTATTATAAACGTAAGTTATGATGAATAAATGACATTCAGATTTAAAAACATGGTATTCATTTTTTTTTTCCTACATACATTTCAACTATATCTATAATTAGGAAATACACAAATTCAACTTCAGTACCCCCTCCAAAAAAAAAAAATAATAATAATAATTATAATAAGAAGATAAAAATAAGATCGATTTTAGTACTGTCACCACCAACCTTCCCTACGTCCTAAATATATTTACAACCATTACATACACAACTCAAAAAATAACCGACAACCTTTTCCTACTTACATCCTAAATATATCCACAACCAGAACTTCCAAAAAAAAATCAGAAAAAAGAAAAAAACTTTATCACAACCCGGCTATAAGACCGAATCTCCTTACCTTCGAAGGCCAAGAAGTCAACCGGCGAACTGAGTCGAATGATCGCGACGTCATTTGCGAACGTCTTGCTGTCGTAACCCGGATGTTGAATGATGTCTTCGGGTATGAAGTCTTGGGAAGGAGGGATGCATCTTGGTCTCGGGGTATCGTTGCAATTTGTGTCGGATGTTAAGTCCTTTTCGCCGACGCGGATCACTTCTCTGGAGGGGTGGGGTGGGGGATATGGATAGGTTTTGTTAAGGGGAGTTGGATAGTTTTTAAGTCGGAAATGAATTTATAGAAAAAAACAAAAATAAATAAAGGAATTTACGTTCGTGGATGGACTAAGATCTAGCCATTATACGAGAACCACGAATCAACTTTCATAATCAATTCCATACGACCCGTATCTTTATTCCAACTCTCGCAAGTAGTAAATATATCACGACGGAAGCTAACAAACCAATCAATCCCCACGAATTGAAATAAAGATAGCTAGGACATTTACTTACAGCTTGAACTGCTTAGGCTTAAGTAAGGCTGGGTTGACACAATGGGCGGCTGTGACCAAGTATCTCTCGTTGATAAGGGACCCGGCGCATAGGAATTGTATATCTTCGCTCGAGGAGTCTGTGAAGTGAATGAATCATTTGATAAATGAATGGATAAATAAATCAATGAATAAATAATTTGATAAATGGATAGATGAATGCTTAATGGATAAATGAATTAATAAATGGATAGATGAATGCTTAATGGATAAATGAATTAATAAATGGATAAATGAATTAATCAATTTATAAACAAATGTATAAATGAATGAATAAATGAATGAACAAATGGATAAATGAA
>NC_061845.1:27618866-27623866 GCF_019202785.1 Penaeus chinensis
AGACATACAAGCATATTTCTTTTTTATTACATTTCATGGGCTTCTCTAGACTGATATGGTAAAGTATATTATTCAATCTCAGAACTGAAAAATTACTTTACTTTGCTTAGTTTGGTTATTATACATCTATTTTTAACATATTGCAAAGTTATTACCTTAAAAATCAACAATATAATTTTTCTGTCCTGAAGAAATATCCTATTTTCTTAATTCTAATGCCTCTCTGTCTGTTTACCTGTCTCTCTCTGAGCGTAGTTATTTCATCTTCATTATGCATTTGCTCACATGCTTCCAAGAAGCATAACAAATCATTATCATTAAACAATATCAGTATGAGCTAATAAACTCATTTATGGGTTTAAGTTTTGTTCACTCCATGTCCTGTCGCTGATTACAATTGTATAGATACCAGGTACTCTTTGCTGGCCACTGCTGAGTTATCCTATTACAGTAATTATATAACACTATAGTATATGAATGCCTAGGTTATTATTATTTGACAAGCACATAATAAAATATTGAGCTACTTTTTCACCATTTCCAGAAACACTTAATATGAATGAGGTAGAGGAAATGATCTCCTTAGGGATTAGAGAAAAATATATTCATTGATAAAAATAATAATCATAAGAATGAGTCATTATCATGTTAACAACTAAAATAAAGAGAAAAAAATAAAGGAACAATTTTATTAAATATAAATACATACATAGACACAATTATTTATGAAATATCAGGTATCATTTGAACAACCAAGAGCATTCTTAATAAATGAAAGCATTGTCAACAATTCACGTTCTTATACATCATACCTATCTGTAACTTAATCTGTATTATATCAATCCTTCACATTCATCATTTGTAATTATCACAAGTAACCAATTGTATAACAAAAATATCAAACCCATGCTTAAATCTCAAATTGCAGTCAATGAAAGGTCATATTAACACTTAATAATGCAGTACATGCTTTTTAATAATAGATTGCATCTTGAGTTTAATAATTTTATCTCCATTGCACATTTTCTTATATGATTTAACAGATCACAGTCTGTCAGTCTCATTTTCATTACAATAGATCCTTAAATCTGAGACATGTGTTATATCTTTTATAGGAAATATTTGCACTACAATTGAATATCATCTTCTGAAAGAATTATAAATATAATTATGGATGTATGAGGCTCCTAGCTAGCACCATGAACTATCAATTCCAATATTCAAATTTCAGAAAGTATTGAATAATCTTTATGAAAACAGTCAAATGGTGAATATGTAATACTGTTTTCATTTCCAGGAATGTATCAAAGAGGTAAAAGCATTAAATCAACTATTAAAGCGAAATGGCTATCAACCTAATGATCAAGTTTAATTTTCCTAATCTTCCAAGAGTGAATTTCCAAAAATCTATTTGCAACACTGATGAAGCTGCCAATTATTTTGATCTGACCACTTTTATTTCCTGAGTGCATGCCAACTACAGTATTAAGAAAATGTAGACAAAAAAATTATACTTTCCAAACAAAAAATACTGCTGTTCTCAAAAGTCCATCATTTGAAAATACTATCATCACTATTTACCCTCATTACTAGCCTCTCAATACTGCTGAACTAAAATCACTGTCATCTAAGAACTCATTTATGGCTTTAAGTTTTGTTCAATCCATGTCCTGTAGCTGCTTACAGATGTGTAGATACCAGGTACTCCTTGCTGGCCACAGTTGACAGGACCATAGGAGACAACGCCAATCTGCTGGTAAGGAGGACCAAAAGTACCGGCAAGTACCAAGGGACCACCTGAGTCTCCACTGCAAGAGTCTTCACCAGCCTTACCGCCGGCACAGAGCTGAAAAAACAAGATTAAATTGTACCGACATATATAGAGAATATTTCTGACAAATTCAGAATATCATGAATTTTAATAATTTTGCAGCCTTTGTATATAACTTGAAAATACTTGAAAGGTTGCACTATCAAAGTAAATAAATATATGAATATAAAACAAACATATCAACTTTTTGGAATATTTTGATCTTATGAAGGTCAAAATAAATTGTTAACTGTATTCTTTTGAATCTTCATATTTCTCATATGAACTATATATGCACAAATCTGAATGTCCTTACCTGTTCACCGACTATACTGCCTCTGTAGATCTGACTACACTCAGTATTGTCAATCAATGGCAACTTTACATGCTTAATTTTGTTACTTGCAGAGCCAGTTTCAGTGAAGCCCCATCCAGCTGCAATTGCTGATTTGTTAACAGCTGCTGTAGGTGGGGAGAAGTCAGATGGAGGCAGGCACACAGGCAACACAAATCCTGGAAGATTGTAAAGATGGAATAACATTTGGGATTAAAGGCCATATCAGAGATGTGTTTACTGTCTCTTTCACTCCTCTTACATGTCTATAAAATTTAGTAGCTTTTCATTTAAATGCGACATCTACTATATAATATCCTTCCTATTCTAGCTTCTATAATACCTTATGTGACATATATTATGATCACTAATGTTTTCCAATTACATATATATATCTCTCTGCTCATGTATTTCATTTACACACAGGCCATTTTATGTACATAACTCCTTTTGGTCAACTTACCTGCTGATTCCTGGAAGTTAATGGGCCTGTTGAGCCTAATGAGTGCAATGTCATCGGAGAAACGCACACGAGTGTTGTACGAGGGATGAGCAATAATTTCCTCAGCCTCGAAATCTTGAACCGGAGGAGCACAGAATAGCCCACCGCCATTTGTGCTTTCACAGTCTTCTGTGGAGGTGAGGTCCCATTCACCCAGTCGAACTACTTCCCTGAACAGAAAGAAATGGTGTATAAATAATCAGAATGTTGTTTTAAACGTCCATTACATAATTTATGAATTCCTTGTATGGTATAGGTTCTGTGTATCTGCATATCTTCAAAATATAACATAAATAATCTTTTCGTCAAACACAACTTACAATTTCCGTGTGCCAAGTGTACCAGGATCTACACAATGGGCAGCAGTAAGAACATATCTCTCATTAATGACTGAACCCCCGCAGAGAAATTCAGTGTTAGGTAACCCAGAGTCTGAAAGTATAAAAACACTAAATTTAACAAAACAAACCAACACAATACCAAAAAAGAAATTTAATTGTTTTCTTAGAAACAGAAAAAAGAAGAAGAAGAAGAAGACTTTGAGATCATTTTAGCTAAAGCCAACTTTGTGTGTCATTTTGGTCTTGATATAATATACTTAAAGCATATACATCTACCCAGGAAATATTTAAAAAATAATAACATTGACTATCAAAATCAAGTAGCTCCATCTACAAATCAAACAAAATAACAGATCACAGGATATCTATTACAAAGAAATTTCATGTGATAGACCATCTTTTCTTACCTCTGTATCCTAGAATAGCCTTCCATGGATATGCATCAAGTGGGGCTACTTCTCCACCCACAATTCTGTTCAAGGGAGCACTGTGTCCACAATTTTCTGGGAGTAGAGACTTTGTGGGAAGCGTAGGTGTCTCAGTTGTAGTTATAGATGGACAGCATACCTAGAGACAAGGGAAAATGTATTTATGAAAATAAAAAATATTTAGTTATCTCACATAAAATATATCTACTATGGCAGATACTCACGGTATTCAATAAACCTTCTTCATATATAAATGTAATGATCTTTCATAAACCTTATAACTTACCATAGGTTCCCGGTTCCTGATAAAGCAGGTGGCATCTTGTAGCTTCTTGATATTGCTTCGTGTAGGATCTTGTAAAAGTTTTAGCAGAACTGGACATTCTCGAATTGAGATACACTGACTGCTTACACAATCTGCGCCTGGAAATGGGATGAATCAGATTAGTGATAAATAAATGTGCTTTGCAAATCTCCTGGCAAAATATGTAAAATTCATATTGACATTAACAAACTGAACATCATATTCATTTAAATGATAACAACTGGTTATTAAGTAATCTCAAAATAAATCTGGCAAAAAATGAATGAAAAATCTTTACATTATAATTTTTTTCAATGTCTACACAAAAGTAAACTACAAAGTTAAATGTATTTTTCTAATATATGAACAAGACTCAACCATGAAAGCACACGAAAGAATAGATTCCTTGAACCATACATGATAAATGACTCTGGAACTTGTTACACTCTTGGTTCAGATAATTATCATAATGTGATGTTATTAGATACGACACTGTAACAATACTAATTTATTTAACACAAACAGATATTCCCTTGTTGTTAAAAGATACCTCAAAGTCTGAGAATATTCAATATACCACTTTTTGACAGTAAATTCGAAAACTTATAAAAACTATATCTATTAATAAGCATTGCTGTAAAAATGACTATGAATGGGTAGCATTGGCCTGATCTAACTACAGGCTACAGAAATGAAGGCCAAGTTACAATATGTAGATTTTGCACTAATATATGAAGGCTATATCATAAGAAGGCCATGCGAGTCTATGTGGGTTTATCTGAAGTCTGACTGGGTCTGTGTGGATACAATGTGGGTTAATTATGAGGTTTATGCGAGCACGCCGGTACACTGACTTTGCAACCTCATCCAGAGACCTGACTCCTCATGACAAGGAAGTGTTACGTGTCTATAAAGAGTTGCCATGTTAGATACGACAATTATCTATTTTGAGCGACATAGCACGATTTTTCGTTGAAGGCCTGCAGATATTCATATTTTTTTCCCTAATTCAGTTACAAAACTGCTACGGCTTTGTTGTGGATCATGTAGTGTGTGTTACATCAATTAAACGTCTTCAGGGTCACATCCATTTGTCTGTCACGTCGCAGATATACATTATGATGTAACGGGAATTTTTTTGATACGCGTGTAAAATATAATTGATAGATCCCACAAATCACACATATAATCAAGTGTTCTGCGTAAAATGGGATACTTTCGGAATTACAATTTAAAATGATTCCAAGAGTTGGAAAAAAAAAAAAATATCCCCACCACCTC
>NC_061845.1:27646366-27648866 GCF_019202785.1 Penaeus chinensis
TGTTCCTCTGTATCCTCTGAGAGAGAGAGAGAGAGAGAAAGAGAGAGAGAGGGGGGGAAGAGAGAGAGCGAGAGAGAGAGAGAGAGAGAGAGAGAGAGAGAGAGAGAGAGAGAGAGAGAGAGAGAGAGAGAGAGAGAGAGAGAGAGAGAGAGAGAGAGAGAGAGGGGGGGGAAGAGAGAGAGCGAGAGAGAGAGAGAGAGAGAGAGAGAGAGAGAGAGAGAGAGAGAGAGAGAGAGAGAGAGAGAGAGAGAGAGAGAGAGAGAGAGAGAGAGAGAGGGAGACAGACAGACAGACAGAGAGAGAAAGAAAGAAAACGAGAATCGAAGCCCTTGCAATATCTGGGTTGGCGAATAGGAAGCAGATAAACGAAACACAAAAAGAAAACTGATCTTTCTAAAAAGGGTTTACGAGCCTAACTCATTTTCCTCTCCCAACACACACGTATAAATCACAGCACTTATTATCATTTGATATTTAACCAGTAAAGATTACATCCCTTAGCATTCACAACGAATTCAAAACAAAACAAATTGAAATCTGGCATATATGTTGAAAAAAAGTTTGTCATTATGGTTATGAACAAAGTCTGGGGAATATTTATAAAAAATGAGAGAATCTAACTTGCCTTACAAATCCAGATTATTTCATCAAGGTTACACAGCCTTAAAATATTTAATTAAATGCATAATGATATACTTAAGAAATGATGTATATCAGATAATATTTCGCCAGTCAAGCTCAAGTCACGTTGACGTCATAATGCAATGAAAATCGTCATACCGGTGTTTTGCATTTCCTCGAAGAAAAACATGCAAGTTGTGTGCAAACACGGACAAAAATGTTCACCAGTTCGCTGGTAGATTCCGTCTCATAAAAATTTACCTTTCTGGGTGGCGAGTCATAATGTGGGGAGGAAGGGGGAGGAATGGAATATACATACATACATACATACATACATACATATATATATATATATATAATATATATATATATATATATATATATATATATATATATATATATATATATATATATCCCATGCTCACGGGAGTATACCCTGGTTTAGTGAGCAGGGCCGTGTGTTGCTGCTCATAAGTCCACTCTAGACAGGGCCAACCTTGCTGGAGGGGCTTATCAGTAGCATCCCGGCCAAAATACTCCCCCTCCCACTAAGATACACCTAGGCCAGTAATTGGGAGGTAACTCGGCTGTCTACCTCACAATCAAAAACCATGACTGCACAAACAGAGCAACGGCCCTCATTCCCCGGAGGCGAAGGAGCCCCTGGTTACGGCGGTGATCAGGATAGCTCCGGAGCAGAGGGTGCTAACAATCCCCGGCCAAGAACAGGCCGCCCCACGTTGATGAACCATTGCACATATAATATAAGGACAATGGGAACAAAATCAGACTTACTAGCATTACTTGAAGAACTCTCCTTCATTAAATGGGATGTTGTAGGACTCTGTGAGGCTAGAAGACTAGGCGAAGAACAGAAGATATTAAATGATGGACACGTGCTCTATTGGAGTGGTAAACCTCATGGTAGAAAGCAAGAATTAGGGGTAGGTTTCTTAGTTCACAAACGTTTCGGAAAAAAAATATCGTAAAATTCCACAGTATAAACGAAAGAGTGGCTTCAGTAACAACTTAAAGATTGTTCAAGTCTATGCTCCAACCTGCAGCCACAGTGATGAAGAAATAGAAAACTTCTATGAAGATGTTCAATTCGCCAGCGAGAGAGTAAAAATCCACTTCACAATAATCATGGGAGACTTTAATGCAAAATAGGTAAAAAGACAGAAGGAGAAACCGTAGAGGGGAATCACGGAATAGGCTCTAGGAATGAGAGGGGACAAATGCTAGGCGACTTTGCGGAGGCTTGATCACTCAATATCATGAATACATTCTTCGAAAAAAGACTAGAACGGAAGTGGACATGGAAGTCGCCATCGGACATCAAAAACGAAATTGACTTCATAATTTCAAATAGGCGTGATATAGTAAAAAATGTGTTATAAATAAGGCAAATGTTGGCAGCGACCATAGGTTGGTCAGAGGCCAAACTAAATTACACATCAGAAGGGAAAGGAATAAAGTCATACGAAAACCGGAGCCAAACTTAGCTAACTTGAAGACCAAAGCGACAGAATTTAGCATTAACATCCAAAACAGATATTCTCTTCTCAGCGTCGAAGATCTCAACATTGACCAAATCAACAAACAGTTCAATGACATAATAAAGGAAGCTGCACTTGAAGTAGGCAGTAAGAACGTCAAACAAAGCTTCAGTAAGCTCTCGATAGAAACTGAAGAATTTATGCAAAAACGTAGGGCCATGAAAGCATCATCAAAGAGGGACAAAATAGAATTAGCTGAACTAACAAAAACTATAAATGAAAAGAAGAGAGATGTAAGGAAATAATAAATGAAACAGTGATCTCAGGTACCAGCATGAAAACAGCTAAAAGGAGACCTGGAATAGGGAGAAATCAAATAT
>NC_061845.1:27653866-27656366 GCF_019202785.1 Penaeus chinensis
TATACCTGGGTGTCCGCTTCCAATAGTTGGATGCTCGGATGCTTCGCTATCTCCCTTTTCACATTTACACACTTACACATCCAACATTCAACACACACATTCTGTATTTCCCTTCCACCCTTCTCTCGTACAGCATTCACACCCCCATACACAACACACACGGTTCCCCAACCTACTAATCGAGTGGTGGCAGCGTGCCGTAGGCCTGGAACCTTACATCTGTTCACTGTAGACGAATCTTTTCCTGAATAACGACCTATATTCTCGGTTGAGACATATTGAAGGTTACTGGGTCTACGCCCCCCTACGATTATCATTATCATTTTTATATTTTGATATACAATGGTTGGAATCAGTGTCAAACAAATATATATAAAATATTTACCCAATGACAGCGGGTGGCAAGACTACAATGCCATGCCCACTGTAATAGGAAGTTTATTTATTGTCTTTATATATAAATGTCTCTACAAGTGCCTAGTCACGAGGGAGTTAGCTATTAGCCTTCTCTATCTCATCGGTTTACCATTTTCCTTTATCTTTTTGAAAGCTTCATTTATATTATTTTATTCTTTAATGTTATTAATATTTTGATAACAATTCAATAATCATATATCCTCTCTCCCTCTCTCCCTCTCTCCCTCTCTCCCTCTCTCCCTCTCTCCCTCTCTCCCTCTCTCCCTCTCTCCCTCTCTCCCTCTCTCCCTCTCTCCCTCTCTCCCTCTCTCCCTCTCTCCCTCTCTCCCTCTCTCCCTCTCTCCCTCTCTCCCTCTCTCCCTCTCTCCCTCTCTCCCTCTCTCCCTCTCTCCCTCTCTCCCTCTCTCCCTCTCTCCCTCTCTCCCTCTCTCCCTCTCTCCCTCTCTCCCTCTCTCCCTCTCTCCCTCTCTCCCTCTCTCCCTCTCTCCCTCTCTCCCTCTCTCCCTCTCTCCCTCTCTCCCTCTCTCCCTCTCTCCCTCTCTCCCTCTCTCCCTCTCTCCCTCTCTCCCTCTCTCCCTCTCTCCCTCTCTCCCTCTCTCCCTCTCTCCCTCTCTCCCTCTCTCCCTCTCTCCCTCTCTCCCTCTCTCCCTCTCTCCCTCTCTCCCTCTCTCCCTCTCTCCCTCTCTCCCTCTCTCCCTCTCTCCCTCTCTCCCTCTCTCCCTCTCTCCCTCTCTCCCTCTCTCCCTCTCTCCCTCTCTCCCTCTCTCCCTCTCTCCCTCTCTCCCTCTCTCCCTCTCTCCCTCTCTCCCTCTCTCCCTCTCTCCCTCTCTCCCTCTCTCCCTCTCTCCCTCTCTCCCTCTCTCCCTCTCTCCCTCTCTCCCTCTCTCCCTCTCTCCCTCTCTCCCTCTCTCCCTCTCTCCCTCTCTCCCTCTCTCCCTCTCTCCCTCTCTCCCTCTCTCCCTCTCTCCCTCTCTCCCTCTCTCCCTCTCTCCCTCTCTCCCTCTCTCCCTCTCTCCCTCTCTCCCTCTCTCCCTCTCTCCCTCTCTCCCTCTCTCCCTCTCTCCCTCTCTCCCTCTCTCCCTCTCTCCCTCTCTCCCTCTCTCCCTCTCTCCCTCTCTCCCTCTCTCCCTCTCTCCCTCTCTCCCTCTCTCCCTCTCTCCCTCTCTCCCTCTCTCCCTCTCTCCCTCTCTCCCTCTCTCCCTCTCTCCCTCTCTCCCTCTCTCCCTCTCTCCCTCTCTCCCTCTCTCCCTCTCTCCCTCTCTCCCTCTCTCCCTCTCTCCCTCTCTCCCTCTCTCCCTCTCTCCCTCTCTCCCTCTCTCCCTCTCTCCCTCTCTCCCTCTCTCCCTCTCTCCCTCTCTCCCTCTCTCCCTCTCTCCCTCTCTCCCTCTCTCCCTCTCTCCCTCTCTCCCTCTCTCCCTCTCTCCCTCTCTCCCTCTCTCCCTCTCTCCCTCTCTCCCTCTCTCCCTCTCTCCCTCTCTCCCTCTCTCCCTCTCTCCCTCTCTCCCTCTCTCCCTCTCTCCCTCTCTCCCTCTCTCCCTCTCTCCCTCTCTCCCTCTCTCCCTCTCTCCCTCTCTCCCTCTCTCCCTCTCTCCCTCTCTCCCTCTCTCCCTCTCTCCCTCTCTCCCTCTCTCCCTCTCTCCCTCTCTCCCTCTCTCCCTCTCTCCCTCTCTCCCTCTCTCCCTCTCTCCCTCTCTCCCTCTCTCCCTCTCTCCCTCTCTCCCTCTCTCCCTCTCTCCCTCTCTCCCTCTCTCCCTCTCTCCCTCTCTCCCTCTCTCCCTCTCTCCCTCTCTCCCTCTCTCCCTCTCTCCCTCTCTCCCTCTCTCCCTCTCTCCCTCTCTCCCTCTCTCCCTCTCTCCCTCTCTCCCTCTCTCCCTCTCTCCCTCTCTCCCTCTCTCCCTCTCTCCCTCTCTCCCTCTCTCCCTCTCTCCCTCTCTCCCTCTCTCCCTCTCTCCCTCTCTCCCTCTCTCCCTCTCTCCCTCTCTCCCTCTCTCCCTCTCTCCCTCTCTCCCTCTCTCCCTCTCTCCCTCTCTCCCTCTCTCCCTCTCTCCCTCTCTCCCTCTCTCCCTCTCTCCCTCTCTCCCTC
>NC_061845.1:27668866-27676366 GCF_019202785.1 Penaeus chinensis
CAATAACAACATTAACAACACTAAGAACGAAAGAAAATGGAAAGAGAGAAGGATTATTAAAGGACCTGAAGTTGTAGAAGAATTCTTGGAAAAAAAAATCATGTGCATGTGAAGACAAGAGGAACATGGCTATGAATCACCGACTAAAAGTAGAATAAAACCTTTTGATGCTTGAGTCTTGAATATGGTTCGTGTGGTCAGCATGAAAGAGGAACTTGTGTGAGTGGTCAGAGTGCTTGCATAACGCCGGGTGTGGTGTAGGTGTGGTGTAGGCATTAGGTGTTGAATAGTGCAGTCTCATCATATTGGAATCTGTGTCGCATTCTGTTTATCTTTCTTTCTTTCTTTCTTCCTTTTTTGTTCCCTTTTCTCTGTCGTTGTCTTTGTCTCTGTCTGTTTCCCTCCCTCTTCTTCTTCTTCTTCTCTCTCTCTCTCTCTCTCTCTCTCTCTCTCTCTCTCTCTCCCTCTCTCTCTCTCTCTCTCTCTCTCTCTCTCTCTCTCTCTCTCTCTCTCCCTCTCTCTTTCTCTCTCTTCTTCTTCTTCTTCTTCTTCTTCTTCTTCTTCTTCTTCTTCTTCTCCTCCTTCCCTCCCTCCTTCTATCTCTCTCTCCCTCCTTTACTATATTTCACCTGCATGCTACCCTTCTTCAATAAACGCAACATTTTCAACACTCAACCGTTCTTTCACTTCTGACTGCAATTTCCCCCAATTAATGTTACTCAGGCGAGTCTCTCTGCCTGTGACTGAAAGGGGGCCTCACTCACTGATACCGAGAGGGGTCCTTTGAACATAACGGGAAAGGGGTCCTCGCTGTGTATTATTTTAAAGGGAAACTACCACTCTGCTACTGAGGTTTTACTACGTACTATTCAGAAGGACGTGACTTTCAGGGGGACCTTTAAAAAATACGGTGTTGTGTGTGTGGAAGTTGTGTTTGGTGAAGTTCGACGAGGGAAGTTTCTCAGTTACGAAATTTTGAAATTTGGCATTTTTCCCCCGGATTTTTATATCTCCTGTGAATTCACCATGACCAAAAATACAGCAGTTTCTCTATGACAAAAAAAAAAAAAAAAAAAAAAAAAACAGAAAACAAATATCTATTCATTCCTCTCCGTCCTCATCACTAAGGACAACAAATACCTTCACCTAACACTTAGTACTTACCATACCCTCATGTGGAATTCATGTCGAACATATTGTAAGTAGAATAAACAATGGGAAAGTATAAGTGCATATTCATGTGTTTTCTTGCACTTCTATTTTCTACCATGCCTCGAGATGTATACCTCTGCCAAGCACCTGGTACCTACCATACCATGAATTTTAACGGGATAACTTCACCTAGCACCTAGTACCCATCATACCACATGTAACTTCACTCGTAGAAAAAAAAGTATGAATAAGAATGAATATCTTCACAATAGAGGAAATAAAACAGACCGGATTCTATCACATCTTGCATTTCTGACGAGGATATACATTTCTATACTACATACACACATGTATTTCCAACGAACATATACATTTTTATACAACAGACACAAAAATGCATTTCCGACGAAGACAAATCGAAACAACAACATCCCTCCTCTGAAGATATTCATTCTTATTCATCCCTTTTCCTCATCTTACTCAACGACCACGATAGACCTACCACACATTACCCTCGAAATTCGCACCTCCTCCTCGACCTCTCCCCTACTTCAGAGCCTTCGAGAGCGAAGGAAAGGAAGTCACAGAAGCGGTCATCTCATCCTTCAAGATAGCGCGTCGTAACAGCCAGAAGATGTTCGGAAGGCTGAGGTCGACCTCGGACGCCCCCCCCGTGACCATGTCTTCTTCCTATTCGAAGAAGGAGGAAGCGAGTAGGAAGGTTGGTGATGTGGTGTTATGTCGGGATGTGGGGTTGACTTGTGTTGGATGTGGTGTTATGTTGGAAGTGGTGTTATGTTAATGTGGTGTTAAGTTATGTTGGATGTGGTGTTATGTTAATTTGTGGTGTTATGTTGGTGTGGGGTTAACTTATGTCGGGGTGTGGTGTTAGGTTGGTGTTAAGTTATGTTCGGATGTGGTGTTGCGGTGTAACGTTGTGTTGTGATGTGTTGTTATGTCGTGATGTGTTAGGAATGTTGGTGATGCGCTATGCTTGGGATGTGGTGTGAATGTGTTTATGTTGTTATGTTGGGATGTGCTACGTTCGTATGTGTTATTAGGGAAGTTTGAGCTATGTAGGTTTGCGAAGCGTTATGCTGGCTATGTTGTGGGGAAGATTTTCTGTTCGTTATGTTGTTAATGTTGATGATTTTTTTTATGTTGCGATATAAGGGTAGGATGCTTTGTGTTTTGTCATATTTATTTAAATGTGATATTATCAAACATTTCAATTCTCATCTGATTTTTATACTAAGAATTACCACCTATCTGACGATCTAGCATTCTCATTGAAATAATAATGATAAAAAAAAAAACACTCCTTGAAGAATAAAAAATATTTATCTCAATTATCTTAATCACACGATCCCCAATTTATATGATATTTAACTGAAAATCCTCCCGCGCTTCTAGGTGTCCACAAACTCAGTCACTGCCTCGTGTCATTCGTCATCGTCATCGTCATCTTCCACCTCCTCCTCCTCCTCCTCCACCAAACACCACCACCACCACCACCACCACAGTCATCCTCAACAGCAAGCAATGGATGACTTGCTGTCTTGCCCCGTGTGCTTGGAGGAGTATCAGGTGGACAGCTCTGGCACCCGAGAGCCACTTTTCCTGCAGTGCCATCACAGTATCTGCCGCGTGTGTCTTCCGAGGCTTGTGAAGTCGTATTCAGGACAACAGAGCAGGTTTTCCAGTAAAGATAGTGTGAGTTTTCAAAATTTGGTTTCTATATTTTTTATTTGGTTTCTATATGTTTTCCAGCAACGATAGGGTGAGTTTTCTAAAAAAAAATTCTAGTGGTCAAATATTTTTGTTTCTGTGATTTTTATTTATTCATCTATCTTATTTTATGTTATATTGTTATTATTATTATTATTATTTTTTTATGATTTTCGTTTCTGTACTACTACTTCTGGTTGTACTTTTTCATTGTATTTCTTTGCCGTTGGTAAGTTACTTTCTTTCTATATCCTCTGTATGGCCATTACCTATGAATCACATCTTCTTGAAAAAAAAAAAAAAAAAAAAAATCGTACTTACCATAACCATCGAATAACTCTTATCAGTGTTCACATTCAATTATTATTCAGTTGCAAATATCACAACATTTCGTCAATAATGGACTCTAACACAACCAATGCCTTCCAGTACCTATCCCATCATGCACGCCTTACCAGCTGATTCCCATTGTTAATCGGTCTCTCTTGTGTCACAAAGGCTGAAGTGCCATGCCCCGAGTGCCGCATGGTGACTGTCGTGCCCCCTGGTGGCCTCACGCAGAACTTTTATCTTGTGAGTCTGATTGAAACGCGTAAGAAGAAGGCAAAGGAGCAAGAGAGGTGAGGAGGAAGAGGAGAGAGGGAGAGAGGGAGAGGGGGAGGGGTGGAGGGAGGGAGGGAGGGAGGGAGGGAGGGAGGGAGGGAGGGAGGGAGGGAGGGAGGGGGAGGGGGAGGGGGAGGGGGAGGGGGAGGGAGAGGGAGAGGGAGAGGGAGAGGGAGGGAGGGAGGGAGAGGGAGAGAGAGACAGACAGACAGACACACACACACATACACACACACACACACACACACACACACACACACACAGAGAGAGAGAGAGAGAGAGAGAGAGAGAGAGAGAGAGAGAGAGGTGAGAGGGAGAGATAGCTAGATAGACAGTAGACACAGAGAGGCGAATTGGCACCATCACCCCTATTAACCATATTATTTCATTAAAGGCTGTTATCAATGCTTTTTTTTTGTATAATAATATTATATCAGGTAAAACCAAATCACCAGCCATTGAACAAAGCAGTAAAAATAAATTAACAGTCTTATATCACTACTTGTAAATATGAATCCAATGATTTATAAAACACATACTTTACCTTCCAAAACATCATACATCCAAAAATAACTCATCCACATCCTTCTAAAACAAATCCGTTTATCCACCTTTATCCACCTGAATCTGCACAACCTTATCCACACACACAACCTCCTCCACACGCACACACACCCAACACCTATCCACATACCCCAACCTCATCCACACAAAGCTCATCCACTCATCCTTCCCACAGTCGTCTGCGAATGTGGTGTCGAGAGTGTGACAGCGTGGCTCTCGAGACTTGTTCCAACCACCAGGTCGTTTATCTGGCTGCAATCTTGGCTAATACTGTCGAGTCGTATTGTAACAACAGGAAACAGTTAACGACTGTCTTGCAGGTTAGAGGTCGTGTTGAAGTGGCTTGTTGCATTGTTGTTATTAATAATGATAATGATAATAATAATAAGAAGAATGATAATGATTATAAAAGTAATAATAATAGTAATTCAAGTATATATATGTATATATATATGTACATGTATACATATATATGTATATATATATTCTCATTATTATTGGTACTACAATAATGATTGTCGATATAAGGATAACGATATTGATAGTAATAATGATCATCATCGTCATTATAATGATAATAACAATGATCATGATAATGATTATATCAATGATTCTAATAACAATAATAGTGAACCGCATTAATGTTGACAAATGTAGAAAAGGTATGAATGAGAATGAATATCTTTACAATACAAGCGATGTATTTGACCAGTTTCGATTATATATATGAATGTATTTCTGACGAATATAGAATCGAAACCGGTCAAATACATAGATATTCATTCTCATTCATACCTTTTAAACAATAATAGTAATGCCAACAGTAATGATAATGATAATAACAATGATAAAAATAACAATAATAATAATAATAATGATAATAATGATGATGATGATGAGGATGATGATAATGATAATGATAATGATAATGATGATAATGATAATAATGATAATGATAGTGATGATGATAATGATAATAATGACCATAAAGTTAATAATAATAATACAAATAATAATAATAATAATAATAATAGTAGTAATGATAATAATGATAATAATAATAATAATACTAATGATAATAGTGATGATAATGATAACAATAATAATGATAATAACAATGACAATGATAATAATAATAATAGTGATAACAAAAATAAAAAAAATATCATAACATTGATAGCTATTGCCCGCAGCGGTAGCACGAGCAATAGCAATAGTAGTAGCACGCAATCATAACAATAAAGGCAATAGTCGTAATGATAGCAACAATAACAATCATGATAATGCTAATAATTATGATAATAATGATAATGACAATAATTATTATTATTATGATAATGATAATAATTATGATAACAATGATAATGATAGCGATACTACTAATCCTGATAATGTTGCTATTACTACTACTATTTCTAACAATAATAGTAATAACAATAAGAACGATAATAACGATAATAACAGTACTAACAATAATACTTCTACCACTACCACTAGCACCACAACCACGAATCATAACAATAACAACGATAATAATAGAAAAAAGAGATAATAACAACACTACTGATAACAATCTTCCTCTTGAAGAACCGGGCCGAGAAAAAGGGCACGGAGGCGCAGGAGGTACAGGAGGCGGTGGAGCAGCTGGACCGAGCCGCGGCGGCCCTAAGGAGGCGCTTGGTGGCGAGGCTGGACCAGGCGACGCTCGCCCAGGCCACGGCTAATTCCCTTCTGCAGGAGGTGGGTGGGAGTAGGGTGAGGGGGAGTGGGGAGAGGGGGAAGGGGGTGGGAGAGGAGGGGGTGGGAGAGTGGGTAGGGAGCTGGGGAGGAGGGGAGAAGGGGGGGAAGATGGGGAGGAAGGGAGAGCGCAGGAGGGAGGTTGGGGAAGAGGGGGGAAGAGGGGGGAGGGAAGAGGGAGGTAAGGTAGGGAAAAGGTGAGGGGAATGGGGGAAGAAGAGGTAAAGATAGATAGATAGAAAGAGAGAGAGAGAGGGAGGGAGAGAAAGAGAGAGAGAGGGAGGGAGAGGGAGAGAGAGAGAGAGAGAGAGAGAGAGAGAGAGAGAGAGAGAGAGAGAATGAGAGATAAATAAGATTAACAGGATGATTAGAGAAGAGATAGACAGATCAAGAGATAGATATAGGGATCTGACAAGAGAGAGAGAGAGAGGGGGGTGGGGGCGAATAATAATAAAATAAAATAATAACGAACAAGAATATAGGATAAAAAAAAAAAAAAGACAGTGAGTGGCAAAGGAAAATGGTTACAAAAAAGTACTTGAGAAAATTATGCAATTCACTTAGACTTACTAGCCATCTCTTTTTCTTATTTGTGTATTCACTCATTATTTCATCACAAAAACGTTAATGGTAAAAATAAAGCGAATGACAATAAGTGATAGTAGAAGATTAAAAAAAAAAGAAAAAAATTGACATATTTAGCATGATAACTTCGTCAATTCATGTCAGATTTTTTTACGAAGAAGAATACAACAGAAAGTCAAAAAGTTTTATCAACGTGCATAAATAGAAAAAAAAAAACGAAAAACAAACGTAGATAATCTCATGAATGTAGAAAATCACAAACAAAAATAAATTTAAAAGCTTTAAGAATAAAGACAATAATTAGTAAAAAGAATAATTTTAAATGATTCAATAACTAAGAAAAAAAAAAAAAAAAAACGAAGAAAAAAATAATCGCAACAAAAAGAAAACGAAAAAAGAAAAGTCCGAGATTTTTCGCGCCAAAATACAAAGAAGGCATTTCAAGTGTCGCAATTTGATCCAATTATAACAATTTTCTCCCGACGTAATACTCCAATTGGCGATAAGTTGACTTCATATTTTTGGTCGTTCTATTATTAACTCATTTACGAAAAGAGCTGAATATCATTAATAAGTTCATTGTTTGAGAAAATGGAAGTGAGGTCTCAATTCGGTTAAAAATGGGGAATGTAGTGTGAGAATGAGAGGAGTTGGAGGAGAGGAAGAAAGGGAGAAAGGGAGAAAGAGAGAGAGAGGAAGGAAGGGAGAAAAGGAAAGGGAGAGAGAGGAAGAAAGGGAGAAAGGGAAAGAGAGAGAGAGGAAGGAAGGGAGAAAAGGAAAGGGAGAGAGAGGAAGAAAGGGAGAAAAGGAAAGGGAGAGAGAGGAAGAAAGGGAGAAAAGGAAAGGGAGAGAGAGGAAGAAAGGGAGAAGGAGAGAGGGAAAAGAAGGAGATGGAGAGAGGGAGTGAAAGAAAGAGTAAAGAAGAAGGCTACATTGACAGACGGATAGACGGACAGACAGATAGACCGATTGATGGATAGACAAAGATATCGAAATATAGAGAGGTATAGATAGTTAGATAAATACACAGACACATAGAGACAGACAGACAGAAAGATAGATATATAGGAGGCAGTGTAGCTCGCCTGGATTGGAGTGTGACTCGCGACGGAGTGTTCGTATGGGTCAGGG
>NC_061845.1:27688866-27691366 GCF_019202785.1 Penaeus chinensis
TCTCTTAGTGCCTCCTTGATGATAACTCTTTCTTCTCTCTTTGTGGTGATCTTCTTTCTGCCTCTGCCTTCCCTGTCCTTCACTGTGCCTGTTTCTTGGTGCTTCTTCACTATCTGCTGAGCAGTGGATCTTGCAATTTTCAACTTTTGGGCAATTTTATTGTAACTGTAGCCTTCCTCATGGAGAACAACTACTCTCATCCTGTCTTCAATACTCAGTCTAGGAACTGGAGCCATCATAACCTGACAAGCAAAATCATCTTTAAATAGGCCTAAGTCTTGCAAAAGTGTCCTAAGACGATCTATTTTCAATTTAAAGCCTCAAAAACTTCAAATAAGAATTAAAGCACAATTTCAAGATGAAAAAATATTTACTTACAACAAAAATTCGAGAAACTGCAGTAAAAACGTTGAAAAATCGATGAAAATTGCAGAAGCTTGGTCACTGGGTGCTTGTTATGAGTATCCAGGCAACAAGGATCCAAAAGCAAAGCGAGGCTAGTCCAAACGAGGCTGTTTGGCAATCTCAAAGTTTGCCAATAATCTGTAAATTTTTAGTGTTTCTCGCTCCACAATTCAAAAATCTCTATATTATTAGACAAACTGAGAAGTTATAAGCCTAAATATATATCAAACTATCCCTCAACACATTGCTATTGATATTCTATCAATATCATTGCGTTTGCAATATTGCCAGGCTAATAATTGAACCTTGAATCAGAATTTAGCTAAAAGTGAAATAGTGGCCGGTTAATTTTGGCCAGTAGTGTATATATGCACACTCACACACACACACACACATATATATATATATATATATATATATATATATATATATATATATATATATGTATTTGTGTGTGTGTATAAATTACTAATTATAGAAAACAACTTATATAAAAAAAAAAATTGTAAATATATTTATGCAGATAATGATTATATATAATTATATCAATTATCATTTAAACTCTTACGACTCAAGTGAGAAAGGATTCTGACAATGATAATGATGAAAACAATTATAGTGGTACTAATATGAACAACAATGATAAAACAACAGCAATAACAAATATGATAATGATGATAATTGTAGTATAGAAATAATAATAGGGGTGATAATTATAACGATAACAACAACAATATTTATGATAACTTAAAAGTAATGATGATGATGATAATGATAACAATGCAAGCAATGATAATAATGATAGTAATAGTAATGATAATGATAATGATAGTAATGGTAATGATAATGATATAAACAAATATAGTTATTATGCTAATGATAATGGTGATAATGATGACAATAATAATAATGATAATGATAATGATAATAGTAAAATTAATGATAATAATGGTAATAGTCACAACAATAATAATAATGATATTGACAATAATAATAATGATAATGATAATGATAATGATAATAATAATAATAATGACAATGATAATGATAATGTTAATAATAATAATAATAATAATAATAATAACTGTAATGATGATGATATTACTCGATAGGACAACAGCAATACGTAATTTAAGATAATGATTATGATTGCATTGATAATAAAAATGACATGATAATACTACTGACAACATTCACAAAACAACAACAACAACATAATGATTTACACAATTTATGAACAAGAGTTTTGATCATATTTCAGTTAGCTACACTGTGTAATTAGCTAATTCTTAATTGTAAATCACACTGACTTAATCAACCATGTCATATGTATGCAAATCAGTCATTCCTCTATAGTATTTGTTGAGTTGGAATATTTATATTAAATCAATAATGGGCCGATCTATATCAGAATAAATGATATTTGCTTTTCATTCAGTGTATGGACTGTTGACTGTTATAAAGAATAGTAACTGTTCATTCTAGTTTGATATTTATGAACTTTCGTGATGTATACATGCATAATACACGCTAGACCCATACACATATACAAACATACACGTCTACAGATAAACGTAATTACACATACAAATAAACACACAGCCTCACGTAAACAGACTTAAACACACCTACGGATCCACATACAAACACAAACACACACACAAACACACGCAAAAACACCTATGAATCGGCATACAAATACACACACACTCGTACATAGGATCCTTTGTTATTTGATTTCCGTTTTCTAAATTCAATGGAATTATTCTTGAAGGGGGACTAAGCTGTTTCCTTGTTTGTGCACTTGTAGCATGAGGTAGGAAGTTTAATATTTTTTCGTTTTCATTATTGTTATCATTATTGATGTTATTAGTGTTGTTTTTGTTAGTGGTGGTCATATCTTTAATAGTATAATTTATTACTATTGTTATTACCATTATTATTGTTGTTAGTGTTGGTATTATTATTATCATCATTATTATTACTATCATTATTATTGTCATTATTATCATTATTATTGTTATTATTATCATTATTATTGTTATTATTATTATTGTTATTATTATTATTACTTTTATTATTATTATTATTATTA
>NC_061845.1:27698866-27703866 GCF_019202785.1 Penaeus chinensis
CCTCGTCCTTCCATCGCTTCTACTTTCCCCTTCTCCCTCCCCCCCCCCCGCACTTCTTTCATTTTCCTTCCCTTCCCTTCCCTCTTTTTTCTTCTTTTTTATCTCTGTTTCCTTCCTCCCTCCCTCTTTCTATACCCTTTTTTCCTTCGTCCTCCCTGCGTTATCCTTCTTTCCCTTTCTCCCTTCCCTTCCACCTGTCTCTCCTCCTCCCTTTATTCTTCCCATCACCAAACTCTTTCTTCCTCTCCCTCCCTTTATCCACTCCCTCCCTTCATCCTCTCCCTCCCCTAACCTCTTCTCCCCCAACCTCCCTCCCCCCATCCCTCCAACCCTCTCTCTCTCTCCACCTCCCCTATCCACCCATCGCTATCGCTCTTTCCCCCTTCCTCCCTCCTCCCTTCTCCCTCCTCCTTTCTCCCCTCCTTCACGTGTTTAGCTTTCCGTACATCGAATCGAATCGTGTACTGATCATTTAATTTGTTTTGATTAATCAGTCTGAATAATTTACGAACTCGGGAGGGGGGCGAAAAGAGGGAGGGGGGGGGGGGGGCTGGTAAAGTCGTTCGAACAGCGGCTCATCCATAAGGTAAACAAGGAGGGTTGAAGAACAGGGTAAGAATGATCAAATAGCGAATTTATTCTTGCTTGTGGATTGTTATTATCATTATCTCTATTATCGTTGTGGTCGTAAGTACCGTTTAAATTATTTTATTTTCAGTATAAATATTATCAAAATGGTTATTATTATCATTATCATTAGTATGATCATTATTACTATTATCCTTATTATTGCTGTTATTTTTTATCATTGTTTCTATTATTATCATTATTATCAAAATTATTATTACTTTATTATTATTATTATTATTATTATTATTATTATTATTATTATCATTATTACTATTACTTTTATTATTATTGATGTTGTTATTATCATTATTACTATTATCATTATTATTATTAATATCGGGATGATTATTGTTACTGTCATTATTATTATTATTATTAATATTATTGTTATTATCACGATTATCATTATCATTATTATTATCATTATTATTGTTATTATCATTATCATTATTATTATTGTTATTATTATTATTATTATCATTATTATTATTACTGCTATTATTAATATTATTATTGTTATTGTCATTATTATCATTGTTTTTATTATCATTAAAATTACTACTGGTATCATTTTTGTCAAAACTACTATTATCATAATCATTAACATTATCCTTACGTTTTTAATATCATAATTATATAATGATAATAATAGTAACAACAATAATAATAATATAAATTATTATTATTATCATTATTAGTATTATAATTATAATGATTATTATTATCATTGTTGTTGTTGTTGTTGATATTATTGTTATTATTATCACTATTGTTGTTATTATTATCATTTTATTATTATTATTATTATTATTATTATCATTATTATAAAAACAATAATAATAATAATTATTATTACTAATATTATTAATTTCATCATTATCATTAACATAATAATGATAATAATAATAATTGTTATTATTAATATTATTAATATTATTGTTACGATTATTATCATTATTGTTATCATTATTATTATAATTATTATTAATATTATTATTATTGTTGTTGTTGTTATCATTATTATTATTAGGTAATAATTATTGTTATGTTATCATTATTATTGGTATAATTCACACTATTATCATTATTGTCACCATTATCATTGTTATTGCTATCATTATTACTATTGTTATTATTATTATTGGTATTATTATTATTATTATTATTATTATTATTATTATCATTATCACTAATAATCATTATTATTATTATTATCGATATTATTTTCTTTATCATTATTATTAAGGATAATATTATCATTACTGTTTTCCTCATCGTAATAATGATTATCATTATTATCATTATTATTATTATTATCATCATCAATATTATTATTATTATTATTGTTATTAACAATAATGATGATGATAATAATAATAATGATAATAATGATAATAATAATAATAATAATAATAATAATAATAATAATAATATTATTATTATTATTATTATTATCATTGTTGCTGTTGTTGTTGTTACTATCATTATTGTTATTATTATTATTGTTATTATAATTATCATTATTATTATTATTCTAATTGTTATTATTGTTATTATTATTATTAATATTACTATTAATGTTATTATTTTCATTATCAATATTATTGTTATCATTATTGTTTTTGTTATTATCATCATTATTATTTTCATCATAATTATTATTGTTATTATTATTATGATCATTATTATCAGTCATCTTCATTATTATCATTACAAATGTTTTTTATTATATTTTTTTTATCAGCATTATTATAATTATTACCATTTCTATTATTATCATTATTATCATTATGATTGTTATTATCATCCTTATTATTTTTGTTATTGTTATTATTATTATTATTATTATTATTATTATTATTATTATTATTATTATTATTATTATTATTATCATTATTTTTTTATCATTATTATGATTATCATTATTATTATTATTATTATTATTATTATTATTATTATTATTATTATTATTATCATTATTATTATTATTACTTTTATTATTATTATTACTATTATTATTATTATTATTATTATTATTATTATCATTATTATTATCATTATTATTATAATTATCATTATCATTATTATCATTGTTATCATTACCATGATTATCATTATCATGATTATTATCATCGTTATTTTTTTTTTTTATTATTACTATCATTGTTATTGTTATTTTTATAAATATTATTATTGTTGTTATTATTATCATTGTGATTGTTACTATCATCATTATCCTTATCGCTATTATTATTATTATCATTATTACTATCATTAATTTTTATGATTATTGTTATTATTATTATTATTGTTATTATTATTATTATTATTATTATTATTATTATTATTATTATTATTTTGTCTATTATCATTAATGTATTAATATTATTATTGTTATTATTATTATCATTAAAATAATTATTATTGTTTTTCTTACTATTATCAATATTGTTAATCTTATTATTACTGTTATTATTGATTTTATTATTGCTATCAATTTCATTATCATCACTATAAATATTTTCAGCACTGTTAATATTATCATAATAATTACTATTATCATTATTATCACTTGTGCTTATATCTCAATCATCCTCATTATCATAATAATCATCATCCCTCCCCCCCCTCCCCCCCTGATCATCATCATTATCACAATAACCATCAATATCCTCATCATTATCATCATCAGCAGCAATAAAATGTTAAATGCTTTTTTTTCGTGTCATGTTCACTATAAATCTCGATGCAATGCTTTATCTAAATGGGGCAATACAATCGTAGTTGTGTAAAGGAGGTTTATCAATATCATTATCAATTTTATCCCCATGTTATGTAACGTGAAAAAACACACATATTATCGTATGTTCTATTGTGTTTCGTGATAGTGTCCTGATGTGGCCCTATATATCATATATCAACAATGGAATCTTGATAAATATATGTATATTGTTTTCTCTTATCTGTCGATATTATGTTTTTTTTTCATTCTTGTCTTTTCTGTTTATAAGTTTATTGTGTTTCTTTATTTTTATTATTATTCTACGTTTTGCCTCTTCCTGTCTCTTCCTCGTTCTCATGTGCTGTTAATTCGTAAGATTTTTGTTTTTGTGATTCATTTATTTTTAATTTATTACTTATTTATCTAGTTATCTGAAATATTTCATTGATTATTTATTTAATTATATATATATATATTTATATAATATACATATATACATATATATACATATATATATATATATATATATATATATATATATATATATTTTTTTTTTTTTTTTTTTTTTTTTTTTTTTTTTTTTCTTTTTTTTTCTTTTCTTTTTTGATGTACTGTTTATCAGTTATTTATTCAAATATCTATTTATTCATTTATTATCGACTCGTTGTTCATTCAGTATTCTATTTTATCTATCATTTATTCAGAATTTATCATTTATCAGTTATCATTTATTCAAAATCTTTTATTCACGTTTCAATGCAATTTCATACCTATTTTAATGCCTTTTCTCCTCCTCCAACGCACTCTTTCTCTTCCTCCAACCCACCTTTTCTCCTCCTCCAACCCACTTTATCTCCCCCCCAACACACCCTTTTTTCTCCCCCAACACACCTTTTCTCCTCCAACTCATCCGCGTCCCCTTACCCACCTTTTCCCCTCTTCCAGCTTTCCATCTTCTATTGCCCACCTTGCTCCCTCCCCTAACCCACCCCCTCCCCCAACCCACCCTTGCCCCCTTCTCTCACCCCCACCCCCTCCCCCAACCCACCTCCCTCCCCCTCTTCCATCACCCCCACCCCTTCCTCCAACCCACCTCCCTCCCCCCCTTCCATCACCCCCACCCCCTCCTCTAACCCACCCTCCCCCCCCTTCCATCACCCCCCACCCCCTCCCCCAACCCACCTCCCTCCCCCCCTTCCATCACCCCCACCCCCTCCTCCAACCCACCTCCCTCCCCCCCTTTCCATCATCCCCACCCCCTCCTCCAACCCACCACCCTTCCCCCCTTCCATCACCCCCACCCCCACCCCCTCCTCCAACCCACCTTAACCCCTTCCATCACACCCCACCCTCTCCCCCAACCCACCACGCTTCCCCCACCCAACACCACCCCCTCCTCCAACCCAACACCCTTCCCCCCTTCCAACCCACCACCCCCTCCTCCAACCCACCACCCTTCCCCCCTTTCCATCACCCCCACCCCCTCCCCCAACCAACCTCCCTTACCCCCCTTCCATCACCCCCACCCCCTCCTCCAACCCACCTCCCTCCCCCCCTTTCCATCACACCCCACCCCCTCCCCCAACCCACCACGTTTCCCCCACCCAACACCTGCCCACCTCGCGCGCTCCTCACGGTAAATAAAGCC
>NC_061845.1:27728866-27731366 GCF_019202785.1 Penaeus chinensis
TGTTACGAACAGTTGAGATGAATACGATGGGATGATTAAGATGACTAGGAAATTCATTGTTTGTGTTTGTGTTTGTTTGTGTGTGTTTGTGTTTGTTTGTGTGTGTTTGTGTTTGTTTGTTTTGTGTTTGTTTGTGTTTGTGTTTGTTGGTGTGGGTGTTTGGGTTTGTTTGTGTTTGTGATTGTTTATTTGTGTTTGTTTGTGTTGGTGTTTGGGTTTGTTTGTGTTTGTGATTGTTTATTTGTGTTTGTGTTTGTTTTTTGTTTGTGTGTTTGTGTTTGTTTGTGTGTGTGTTTGTTGGTGTGTGTTTGGGTTTGTTTGTGTTTGTGATTGTTTATTTGTGTTTGTTGGTGTTGGTGTTTGGGTTTGTTTGTGTTTGTGATTGTTTATTTGTGTTTGTTTGTGTTGGTGTTTGGGTTTGTTTGTGTTTGTGATTGTTTATTTGTGTTTGTGTTTGTTTTTTTGTTTGTGTGTTTGTGTTTGTTTGTGTGTGTGTTTGTTGGTGTGTGTTTGGGTTTGTTTGTGTGTGTTTGTGTTTGTTTGTTTTGTGTTTGTTTGTGTTTGTGTTTGTTGGTGTGGGTGTTTGGGTTTGTTTGTGTTTGTGATTGTTTATTTGTGTTTGTTTGTGTTGGTGTTTGGGTTTGTTTGTGTTTGTGATTGTTTATTTGTGTTTGTGTTTGTTTTTTGTTTGTGTGTTTGTGTTTGTTTGTGTGTGTGTTTGTTGGTGTGTGTTTGGGTTTGTTTGTGTTTGTGATTGTTTATTTGTGTTTGTTGGTGTTGGTGTTTGGGTTTGTTTGTGTTTGTGATTGTTTATTTGTGTTTGTTTGTGTTGGTGTTTGGGTTTGTTTGTGTTTGTGATTGTTTATTTGTGTTTGTGTTTGTTTTTTTGTTTGTGTGTTTGTGTTTGTTTGTGTGTGTGTTTGTTGGTGTGTGTTTGGGTTTGTTTGTGTGTGTTTGTGTTTGTTTGTTTTGTGTTTGTTTGTGTTTGTGTTTGTTGGTGTGGGTGTTTGGGTTTGTTTGTGTTTGTGATTGTTTATTTGTGTTTGTTTGTGTTGGTGTTTGGGTTTGTTTGTGTTTGTGATTGTTTATTTGTGTTTGTGATTGTTTTTTGTTTGTGTGTTTGTGTTTGTTTGTGTGTGTGTTTGTTGGTGTGTGTTTGGGTTTGTTTGTGTTTGTTGTTGTTTTTTGTGTTTGTTTGTTGTTTTGTGTTGTGTTTTGGTTTTGTGTTTGTGTTTTGTTTGTGGTTATTGTTTATTTTGTTTGTTTTGTTTTGTTTGTTTTGTTTGTTTTGTGTTTTGTTTGATTGTTTTTTGTGTTGTTGTGTTTTTTTTTGTTTGTTTGTGGTGTTTTTTGTGTTTTTGTTTGTTGTTTGTTTTGTTTTTGTTTGTGTTTTGTTTTTGTGTTTTGTTTTGGTTTTGTTTGTTTTGTTTGTTTGTGTGTGTTGTGTTTGTTTTGTGTTTGTTTTGTTGTTTGTGTGTTTGTTTTGTTTATTTTGTTTTGTGTGTTTTTTTGTTGTGTTGTGTGGTTTGTTGTGTGGTTTGTGTGTTGTGTGTTTGTTTTTTTTTTTTTTTGTTTTTTTTTTTTTTTTGTTTTTTTTTTTTTTTTGTTTTTTTTTTTTTTTTTTTTTTTTTTTTTTTTTTTTTTTTTTTTTTTTTTTTTTTTTTTTTTTTTTTTTTTTTTTTTTTTTTTTTTTTTTTTTTTTTTTTTTTTTTTTTTTTTTTTTTTTTTTTTTTTTTTTTTTTTTTTTTTTTTTTTTTTTTTTTTTTTTTTTTTTTTTTTTTTTTTTTTTTTTTTTTTTTTTTTTTTTTTTTTTTTTTTTTTTTTTTTTTTTTTTTTTTTTTTTTTTTTTTTTTTTTTTTTTTTTTTTTTTTTTTTTTTTTTTTTTTTTTTTTTTTTTTTTTTTTTTTTTTTTTTTTTTTTTTTTTTTTTTTTTTTTTTTTTTTTTTTTTTTTTTTTTTTTTTTTTTTTTTTTTTTTTTTTTTTTTTTTTTTTTTTTTTTTTTTTTTTTTTTTTTTTTTTTTTTTTTTTTTTTTTTTTTTTTTTTTTTTTTTTTTTTTTTTTTTTTTTTTTTTGTTTTTTTGCTAATTTTTTAGTTTTGTTAAGTTTTTTTATTAATTTTTGATATAGTTTTATTTATTTTTAATTTTTTTAAAGTTTGAATTATATATTTATTATTTTGTTTTTATTATTTTTAATTCTTATTTTTTTTTATTTATATATATCTATTATTTTTTTTTTAGATTATATTTAATTCTTTTTATACTTTTTAAATTTTTAATTGTTTTTTATTTTTTTTTTTTTTTTTTTTATATTTTTTTATATTTTTTTTTTTTTGTTTTTTTTTTTATTTTATATTAGTTCTATCAAAATATCTTTTTTGCCTTCATCTAATTTTTTTGTTTTTGTCTTTTTTATCTTGTAGGGTCTGCCTTTTGTCAAATCTATTTTATATCTATGTTTTTATTTCTTTCCTTGCTGTTGTTTTTAGAATATTCTTGGG
>NC_061845.1:27743866-27746366 GCF_019202785.1 Penaeus chinensis
AATTAAACTAATAAAATCATTGGAATAATGACAATAGTAATAAGAATAATAATGAAGATGATGTTAATGGTAATTAGAGTAATCATAGTGATAGGGATAGCTACAATTATGGTGCTAATTATTGTGATGATGATACTACTAGTACTACTAATGATAATAATTATAGTAATGATAATAATGATAATGATGATAATGATAAAAACAACAACAACAATACAAATAATGAAAATAATATTATTAATGGTAATACAATTGTATTAATAATGATAATAATAAAAATAATGATAATAATAATAATAATAATATTAATATTAATGATAATAATGATAATAATAATGAAATACTAATGATAATAATAATAATAATAATAATGGTAATAATTATAAAATTAATAATAATGGTAATAATATATCAGCAAGAACAACAACAACACTACAACAACAATAACAATAATAATAATGATAATAATAATGATAATAATAATATTAATAATGATAATAATAATAATGATAATAATAATAATATTAATAATGATAATAATAATAATAATAATAATAATAATAATAATAATAATAATAATAATAATAATAATAACAACAACAATAATAATAATGGTAATAATAAAAATGCTACTACTGCTACTAATAATAAAAATAACAATAATAAGAATGATGATGATAATTATAATAATTATAATAAGAGTGATAACGATAATAACATTAATAACAATAATAATAACAGCAATAATAATAATGATAATAATAATAATAAGCTGATAATCCTGACAATAATAATAACAAAATATTCGTAATAACAATAATAATATCAGTAAAAGGAACAAGAAAAAGACCAAAAAACTTAAGGAACAGAAATGATAATAAGAGAAAATAACACACTTACTAAAAAAAAAAAAAAAAAAAAAAAAAATGTAAAGAAAGAAAAAAAAAAAATTGAACAGAAACGCCACCTTCTGACATTCATATCAAAAACGAAAATACCAGGTAATGCCAATGTAATGAACTAATGAATCAGATTAAGACTATTTATACTCCCACGAAAAATTTACATATTGAATGAACGACAGGAATAAATTGCAAGGGGGGAATCGATACCCCTCCTCCTCCCCCCCTCCCCCCTCCCTCCCCACCGAGACTTACATGAGAAAACGCATGGCATTCAGTGAAATGAAATGAGCAAGCATTCATTTTCGATTTACGATTGCGTTCGTTATCCACCGTCGTCGTCCGTCGTCGTTATTCGTTCGTTTTTTTTTTAATTTTGTTTTTTTTTCTGAGTAATTGGGACTTGTTATTGGTGTTTTTTTTGTGATTTTATTTCGTTCCGGGAGTCTTAGATTGATTTTCGTTTCGTCGGGAATGACTGAAGGGGTTGAATAGCTTACCGAAAAAGAACGAAAAAACACGATAATAGGAGAAAAAAAGGAATAACGAAAACGAAAAAAGCAATAAAAAACGAAAAATGAAAAACAGTAACAGAAATAAAACCGAAAACAAATAAGAAATAATACTATTTAAGAAGACTCCTGAAGACGTACAGTCGCCGCCACACCCCGCAGACACACACACACACACAGAGACACACAAAGACGCAGACACACACACACGCAAGCTCCTTCTCATCTTCCTAATCTCTTCCTAACTTCGTAATCTCCTTCGGTAAGAACTCCATCTTCACAACCGGCCGGAGAATCCTTTATCGAGCTGCTGAAGGAGTTCGGTGACTGGCAGTATTAACCCCTCGATCGTGTCTTCAAGGCCCTTCTCGAGTTCTTTCTTTTCGGGAGAGAGAGAGAGAGAGAGAGAGAGAGAGAGAGAGAGAGAGAGAGAGAGAGAGAGAGAGAGAGAGAGAGAGAGTATCAAATGCTTACGATTGCATAACTTTCCCCCCCTTTTTTTGGGTGAGATTTCGATTTCCTTCCTCCACGTCGAGACAAATATTAAATAACCCGTTGCATTTTTGATGAGGGCAGGGATCTCGCGTATAAATGCATTTCCCTCGTCTTTCCACACGGCACCAAGCCTGATCGACTCAATGCCAGGTCTCTTTTTCAGAGTCTCCCGAACGTGAGTCTTTTGTAAGTCTACACACTCACCTAAGGTAGCTTACCCTGATTAATGACCTTTACAAAATATCTGAGTGTGTCGGGTGAATTCCAGCGGCGAGCGCAGTTATCGGTGCCGGCAATCAGGGATAATTGCCGGTCATTACTTAGATAAGAATGACCGCCAGCTCCGAACAAAGAGGTTGTAACTTATTGCCTCCAAACACGACTCCTTTGGCAACCCTGTGGACAGATGCCGGTAAGGAATAATGAGATTTTTCACTTTTTTCCCCCTCCCTTAGCCAAAGAAGGACCTCTGTTTAACTCATGTGATTTTATTAAAGATGAAAGCTTCATTTCAAAAAGCCCCGAGCTTATACTATAAAATATTCCACGGGAGAAAATTAAATAACACTACAGGTATCCAATTTCACAGAT
>NC_061845.1:27778866-27780638 GCF_019202785.1 Penaeus chinensis
CATTCTTTATTCCATAATTTAAGTTAATCCTTTAAGGGAACTTTTAATTTAAAGTCATAAAGGTGGATAACGTGGAAATGTGTCGGATGATAAAAAAATAAATGACAGAAGAAAACAGACCGACTACATGCGCATATACACATATGATGGTTCTTAATGAGGCTTGAGTATGAGTTTAGCACGCAAGCACACACGTACATACACGTACGTACATACAAACACACAAATACATGGGGGTACACACTATTTTTTTTCCCCTATTTTTCTATCTAATTTCTATCCATCAGTCTATCTATGTCAATGTATGTATGTATGGATGTATGGATGTATTTATTCGTTTCTGTCTCTTTCTCTGTTTCTCTCTCTCTCTTTCTCTCCTTTTCTCTCTATCTCTCCCTCGCTCTTTCTCTCCCCTCCCCCCCCCCTCTCTCTCTATCTATCTATCCATCCATCCATCTATCTATATCTATATCTATATATGCATTTATCTATCTATCCATTTCCTCTATCCGTAGCCTCACTACCAGCTCGCGCCACCCCCCTCCCCCCCCTGAACTTAAGACCTTCCACCCGCTGAGTCTTTGTCGTGAAACTTAATCCAATGACGTCACTCTTGTGGGTCTTAAATCCGGTCTTTTTGGGGTCTTTACACCCTGGTCTGTAGGATAACTTGATTTCCATTAGTTTTCTTGAGGTCCGTGCACGTCAGAGGGAGGGAGGGTGGGTGGGAGGGTGAGTGGGAGGGAGGGAGGGAGAGTGGGAAGGAGGGGAGGAGGAAGGGAGAGAGGGAGGGAGAGAGGATGAGTGGTAGGGAGGGAAGGAGGAAGGGAGTGAGGAAGGGAGGGAAGGAGGGGAGGAGGGAGAGAGGATGAGTGGGAGGGAGGGAAGGATGAGTAGGAGGGAGGGAGGGAAGGAGAGGAGGAAGGAGGGAAAGAGGGGAGGAGGGAGGGAGAGGGGGAGGAGAGAGGAAAGGAGGGAGGGAAGGAGAGGAGGAGGGAGGGAAAGAGGGAGGGAGGGAAGGAGGAAGGGAGGGAGGGAGGGAGGGAAAGAGGGGAGAAAGGAGGGAGAGAGGGAGGCTGAGTGGGAGGAGAGAGGAAAGGAGGGAGGGAAGGAGGGAAGATAGGGAGGGTGAGTGAGAGAGAGGGAAGGAATAGGTGGGAAGGCGTGAACGGTAAGAGAAGTGAAAAGAAAAAGGAGAAAGGAATGAAGAAAAGGGGAAAAGAGGGAGGGGTGAAAGTAGGGAAGGAAGGAGGAAAAAAGATGACAAAACGAAGGGATGGAGATGAAGAAGGAAAGAGGGAGGAAGGAAAGGAAGGGACGAGAGAAGGAAGAATTATTGGCCAGAAAAAGGGAAAGAACAGAAGAAAGGGAGAAACGAAGGAAGGAAGGAGGGAAAGAAGGAAGGAATGAAGGAAAAAATAAGACAAATAAAAAAATGAAAGACAGAAAGCAGAAAATAGTGAAATCAGATAAAAAAAAAAAAAAACTCACGAAAGAAAGAAACAAAAACAAATAAGAAACCAGGAAAGATCGAGGCAAATAAACAAACAAAGAAAGAAAGAGAGAAGAAAGGAAAAGAGAGAAAGAAACCAAGAAAACAAGATCATAAACCCTAGCTGAGCTCTCCCCCGGGGTCGATGCAAACAGCAAGAATTTAAGCCGATAATCAGGAATTTGTTGAGCCTAATGACCTTTGCAACATGTGTATTGCTGAAGTCTTATGTAAATGTACAAGGTTGGGACAGGAAGGGGGGGGGGGGGGGGAAAGAAGA
>NC_061845.1:27780738-27783238 GCF_019202785.1 Penaeus chinensis
GTCCGTGGCATTTTTAGAATGACATGTGTTCTGTCTATCTGTTTGTCTGCCATTCATATGTGTAAGCATGTAAGAATATAGACTTCTTTTATCCCGGGCCCTTTTTACACACACACATGTACACACACACGTACACACACACGCACACACATACATACAGATACACTCATACGCACACATAAACGCATACGCATATACAGATAGATAAATATATGTACATATATATATAGATAGATAGATAGATAGATAGATAAATAGATAGATAGATAGATAGATAGATAGATAGATAGATAGAGAGATAGATAGATAGATAAATAGATAGATAGATAGGTAGATCGATAGATAGATAGATACATACATACATATTTATATATATACATATATAAGTACACATATACATATATATTCATATACACATACATATTCATACATACATATATACACATATTTCCAACTTTAAAGACAGAAACAGTCCAAAGAAATTTACAATAACGTTCTAACAATCTGACACATTCTTCAGCGACTTCAGGTCAAGGAGATGTTAATGTGAACGAGTAAAGAAGTGTTTTCAGAAGACTTTCTCTTTGTTTCTTTAAATTCTACGTCGTTTTCTTTTCATCATAAACTGTGTTGTGTTTTTTCTAACAACATTGAAGAAAGGAGAGGAAGGTTGAAATAATGATGATAATGATGATTAATGATGATGATGATGATGATGATGATGATGAAAATGATGACGATAGTAATGATAAATGATGATAATAATGGTAATGATTATAATATTAATAATAATAATAATAACAATAATAATAATATTAATAATTATTATTATTATAATAATAATGATAATAATGATAATAATAATAACAATTATTATAATAATAATAATAATAACAATAATGATAACAATAATAACAATAACAACAACAACAATAATAATAATAATAATAATAATAATAATAATAAAACAATAATAATAATAATAATATTAATAATAATGATAATAATGATAATAACAGAAATAGTAATAATGACAATAATTATGATAATATAAATAATAATGATGATAATAATATTATTGATAATATCTATAACAATCATAATAATAGTAATAATAATAATAATAATAATAATAATAATAATAGCAATAATAATAATGACAATGAAACTGATAAAAACATTCATAATACAATAACTATAATCTTTATCATCATTATTATTATCATCATTATTATCATTATCATCATTATTATCATCATCATTATCATCAGGATTTTCATTATCATTATTATCAGGATTATCATCATTATTATCATCATCATTATCATCAGGATTTTCATTATCATTATTATCAGGATTATCATCATTATTATAAACGCAGACATCGGGAGCGAAAAAACACATCGAAATTATTGCACATTATGAATGAAAGTGCATAGGGATGAATTGCAAACGGGAATCAACAAAGGAAAGGATTTTTTTTTTTTCCTTTTTCCTTTTTCCTCGGGATTAAAGAGAAATATGGATGAAAGGAAGAGGAGAATGGCGATTAAAAAGAAAAATGAATTAAAGAGAATATAGTTAGTGTACGCGAAGTGAGTGAGTGGGGGGGTGGAGGAGGAGGAGGAGGAGGAGGAGGAGGAGGAGGAGGAGGAGGAGGGGGATGGAGGAGGGGATGGAAGAGGAGGAGGAGGAGGGGGTGGAAGAGGAGGAAGGAGGAGGAAGGAGGAGGGGGTGGAAGGGGAGGAGGAGGGGGGTGGAGGAGGGGGTGGAAGAGGAGGAGGAGGAGGAGGAGGGGGTGGAAGAGGAGGAGGAGGAAGAAGAAGATGAGGGGAAGGAAAACGAAGAAGAAAAAGAAGAAGAAGAAGAAGAAGAAGAAGAAGAAGAAGAAGGAGGAGGAGGAGGAGGAGGAGGAGGAGGAGGAGGAGGAGGAGGAGGAGGAGGAGGAAAAAGAAGAAGAAGGAAGAGGAAGTGGAGGAGGAAGAGGAGGAGGAGGGGGTGGAAGAGGAAGGAGGAGGAAAAAGAGGGGAAGGAGAAGGGGAAGGAGGAGGAAAAAGAAGAAGGAAGAAGAGGAAAAAGTAGAAGAAGAAGAAGAAGAAGAAGAGACAAAGAAGGAAAAGAAGCAGGAGACGTAGAAGGCGAAAAAGGAAACAATCAGAAGAAGAAGAAAAGAGGAAGAAGGAGAAACGAAGAAGAGGAGGAGAAAAATGCCAATCACCGAAAACATCGATAACAAAAATATAAACAAGAATAAGAACACGAAGAACAAGAACAAGATGCACCCTGCTTACAAAAAAAAAAAAAAAAAAAAAAAAAAAAAAGAACAGGCCGAGTCGAAGACAAAAGCAAAGATAACAAAGAAAAGAAAAAAAAAATACCGAAGAAGAATAACAACAAGAGGAGAGAAGAAGACGAAGGAGAAAGAAGATCGCATTAACGAATATATATGTAAGAAAAAAACAAACATTAATAAAATAATACGACGAACAAAAAAAAACGC
>NC_061845.1:27834372-27836872 GCF_019202785.1 Penaeus chinensis
TTTTATTTTTATTTTTCTTCCTTCTCCTTCTCCTTCTCCTTCTCCTTCTCCTTCTCCTTCTCCTTCTCCTTCTCCTTCTCTTCCTTCTCCTTCTCTTCCTTCTCCTTCTCTTCCTTCTCCTTCTCCTTCTCTTCCTTCTCCTTCTCTTCCTTCTCCTCTTCTCTTCCTCCCCTTCCTCTCTCCCCTCATTCCCGTTCCCCATCTCCGACCTCCCTCTCTCCCTCCCTCTTGACGCTATGTCCCTCTAGTTAGCGTGCTTTTTCGGCCCAATTCTATCGATTTTGCAAACGATAACATCAACCGCGGATCGATCATGCGACGATATCTACCAGCCCCCCCCCCCTATCATATGAGGTTGTGGGGGTGGGGGGTGGAACGAGAGGTGGGAGGTGGGCGGGGGGGGAGTAGACATGCAGATTTGGGTTTCCGAAATCATGTTCCATAAGCTCACAAAGTTGATAGGTTCTCATGATGTTATAACTTGTGTTTTTTGAATTTTTATTTTCATGTTTGATGCGTTTGTGTTACCAGTGGTTTGGCGATCTTTAACCAAACAAAAATATTATAGTTCTGAATCATTTTGACGAGACACAAGAGACATGCGGTAAATGGACAAGATACGAAGACATCCGAGGAGAGATTTTACAAAAAAAAATTGTGATACTAATAGGATAAATAAATGATTAAATAAATAAATAGCGCCATATTGTAGTCATTCCTAATTGACACCTCGGCGCTTGGCACAAAATCTTTCTGGAAAGTTCTTTGTTCTACAAGGTGATAATGGCAAAGACTTTTCTAATTTTCAATTTATAAAAGACTGACCATCAATTTGACTTCAGTGAATTTTATTTCGCCTAAATATTAGGTGGATCGAAAATAAGGAAAGAAGGGGTTTAGTAAGCGTCAAACTGATGTGCATCTTTACATTCGTATCTTAAATAATTCCTTAATTAAAGAGTTAATTTCTATCGTTACTTCGTTTCAAGGGAAATACATGAGGGGTGTTAAAATCGCGCTAAACGTATGACATTATCACAGTAAGACTCGGTTGTGTGGGATCCTTCAAAGTAACTGCAGTCGTGACAGCTTAGGGCCCAGAGCGAGGTGTCAGCGGCGGAAGGGAGGAGGAATGTCTCCGTATTTTCGTTATTTATTGAATCCAAGTTTGGTTGTCAGGTTATCTCAGATATTTATGTTACGCGGACGATGAGATTTGTGAAGAAACTCTGAAGAGATGAGCGTTTATATCAAGTTGTACAATTAGCCGATGCATTTAAGTGAAATGATTGATCAAATTTCCATCACGGAGACTTTCTTCCCTGCTGACGCCGCCCCGACAGCCGCTCTGTATTGCTGATTATGCAGCTGCAAGCTTCTGACGAAAGCTTTGACGGTCACAGAGATATTGCTTATCTCTACTGATAGCCAGATGGTTTGTTTTAACAACCGCTTAAACTCTGATATATTTATTGAAAAGTTACGTGAAACCATGTCTGAATGATAGCAAGATTGTGGTACCACAGGCCAAGCGACATACATGCCTCTTGTTGCTAAGGCCGGATTTGTTTTTTGATAAAGAAGAGAACAAAATATGGTCTTTTCCCAGATTTATTTTATATAAAAAACAAAATAAGATTCAATAACAAATACATGAAAATATACATATACTACTAAATCTACCAGATCATAGTTTTAACAAAAAAACAAAGAGAGCCAGATGCATGTTGGAGAGATTTCATAGGGAACCAAACTATTCCTTGGCCTTGGTGGAAGTCTCCTGTTAGAAACGCGGCAGTTAAGTATTTCGATGTTTCCGGGAGTTCTGGTTTATAAAGTTTAGGGTTTATAACATAAAAGGTACATGACTTCAGGATATGTGCGTGCAGGTCGCCCTCGTCGCCGCCTCCTGCAGCGGGCGGCCGGCGACGGAAGGGGGGGATTACGTTTAAGTAATTAAGTATTAAGAGGGTAAGCCGAAACGGGATTAAATTCTGCCATTGTTGTTGTAATTTCCACGTGAAGCGTAACATCATGATAGAAGAAGAGCTGACAAATTAAAAGTAATTCTTTTTCTTTTTTTTAGGTCTTAGAAAAATATGAAAATATATTTCTTTAGAAGTACATCCAAGGCTAACAAAAAGAATGAGACAAGATTAGAAGCCCGACAACGGTTACTACATAAAACATGGGTTCCGAAATGACATAATAGTAGATGCAAGACGGCAGAAAAAGGAGACACACACATAACGAAGCAGCGGGGTATATTTCATAACAAGGGATAATTTCCGATAACGAATTCCGGCCTCGCTGGAAGTGGCCGCTAAACCCTCTCTCTCGACAAGCCATCTGCCATACCAATACCAGATAAGCTCACACAGCTCAGGACTCCACAACGTACCTCATTATTTACGTTTTTCTTATCGTCTACAGATTGCTGCTGGATCTACCTGCAGACTCTCCACACACTGGACATTCACACATTATTTACAGGGGTCGG
>NC_061845.1:27864372-27866872 GCF_019202785.1 Penaeus chinensis
TCCTCCTCCTCCTCATCATCATCATCCTCCTCCTCCTCCTCCTCCTCCTCCTCCTCCTCCTCCTCCTCCTCTTCTTCTTCTTCTTAATCCTCTTCCTCCTTGCCATCCTCATCATCATCTTATTCTTCTGCTTCTTCTTAATATTTCCCTTTTTCTTTTCTTTCTTCTTCATCTTATTCTTGTTCTGATCCCCCCTCCCCTCCCCCCATTCCTCTCACCGCCCCCTCCCCTCCCCCCCACTTCCGTCCTCCGTCTCCCCCTCTTCATTCAAAGATTTCAAACAAGAAAATCCGTGATATGCAAATAAGATAAGATGTTTCAAAGTCCTCGGAGATTTTCAATCGGAAAATACGACCGGGTTAAAAATACAAAGCTAATTTGATATTACAATTAAGTAAATGTTTCAGGCTAATTTTTTTTAGGGCAATTTACAGCAAAAAAAAATAAAATAAAAAAAAAAAAAAAAAAGAAGGAAAAAGAAAAAGTATTTTCGCTGATGACGTCACGCGGAGTTTCATCGAAACAAATGAGATCTGATTTGCGTGAACTTTTGGCGGGAATTACAAGGGTAACTTCTAATTGCTTTTGAATAGTCTCATGACGGAAACGCAAATATTTGATACTGCATTGCCAAGTATGTTGCATGGCTGTTTTATGTACGAGTATGTTAGTTCTGTATACAGGAGTGATGTTTATTGCGAAATAATAGTAGTGTATATCACGAGAACAATGATATAATTTTTATATTGTACATCGTCATATCATTGTAACCGTGACTCTTGTTATCATTATTTTACTCTCTCCTTCTCCATTATCATTGCATTCCTTTACTATCCCTTCTACATAAATATGTCAACTTTTTACTCTAAACGAGGACAAAGTTGTTAGTGGCAACTATTTCCCTAATCCATAGAAAAAAAAAAGTTTCGAAGCCGTCTTTCAAAAATGTCAAGGAGGATCAGAACCTATCTAAGTGACTCTGACCTCTTTACTTATAATCAAGAATTCGAAACTTTATATTTCAACTCTCCTTTGAAACACGATTGTATGTTTTCGTTCCATTTAAGCATTAGAGACACCCCAACATTTAAGGCATATAGAAATTGTCATTTATAGGAATGATATCACATAGAGGATTGATGCCACATATAGGATTAATGTCACACATAGGATTGATGTCACATGTAGGCTGATGCCACGGATGTAATATAAACAGTTGATGTACCTTTGATGTCACACACTGGAAAGATGTCACATAGTCATGATGCCGTATATAGGACTGATGTCACCTACACATCGAGGGCGACGGCCATTAATTCGCACAATTATCTCAGATCAGACATCGCCGAGCCCGCCTGTTTATAATCAACACGCACTGAAATGCATCCGCAAACGATTCAGCCATTATAAAATATTCAGAGTATTTGGCGTTTAAATATTTGCAGGATTTTGTACAGCAAATGGCCTAGATAGGATTTTATACACTGCATGACGGCAGCTTTTATATTGAACATGACCCAAGCTAGCACTGTTATGTTTGGGTAAATATTTGATCTCTAATCATGTGATTGCATACGCGAATATACACATCAAGTTACGTATAGCGTGTGGGATGGTATGAGGGGGGTGGGGGGAGGGGGAAGAGAGAGGGAGGAGGAGGAGGAGGAGGGGGAGGGAAGGAGAGGATGAGAGGTTGGGAGGGGGAGGAGAGAGGGGGAGAGGTGGGGAGGAGGAGGGGGAGAAGGAGAGAGGAGGAGAGGTGGGGAGGAGGAGGGGGAGGGAAGGAGAGAGGAGGAGAGGTGGGGAGGAGGAGGGGGAGGGAAGGAGAGGTGGAGAGGTTGGGGAGAAGTGTGGCGAGAGGATGAGAGGTGGAGAGGAGGAGGGGGAGGGAAGGGGAGAGGATGAGAGATGGGGAGGAGGAGGGGGAGGGGGAGGAGAAGAGGAGAGGAAGGAAAGGAGAGGATGAGAGGTGGGGAGGGGGAGGGAGGGGAGAGGATGAGAGATGAGGAGGAGGGGGAGGAAGGGGATAGGAGAGAGGAAGACAGGAAGGTGGCCAGGGGAGAAGAGGGGAAAGAGGAGAGATGAAGGAGGGGGGGAGGAGAAGAACAGAAAAACGAAGAGGAATTAAAGAAGTAGAGGAGAGGAGGAAAGGAAGAGAGTTTTAAAGGTAGAAGAAGGGAGAAAGGGGCAAAGAAAGCAAAGGGGGAAGAAGGAAAGAGGAAGAGGGAATCAAAGGAAGGGAAATGGAAGGCGAGGAACGCAAGGGCAGATCAGGCAGCGATCGGAGGGCAGAGAGATGTGGAAAGAGGAGGAGGAGGAAGAGTAGGAGGAGGAGGAGGATTAGAAGGAGAAGGAGAAGGAGGACGAGGACGAAGAGGAGGAGGAGGAGGAGGAGGGAGAGAGAAGGAGGAGGAGGAAAACAAGAAGAAGGAGAAGAAGGAAGAGGAAGAAGAGGAGGAGGAAGATAAGAAAAAAAATAGAGTTGTAATGAGAACAAGCG
>NC_061845.1:27874372-27886872 GCF_019202785.1 Penaeus chinensis
TATATATATATATATATATATATATAACACAAGGAAACATTTCATTCATTTCCTCTTCGTATTGACCATCAAAGATCTAAGAAGAATGACATGTCTTGGTTCTTGCGAGAGAGACTGTCCTTGTCACACTTTGTCTGGCACGCGTCTCTCTTCTCTTTCCTTTCTATTTTTCTATATTTTCTATATTTCTTTTGTTCTTGTTGTTGTTCCTATGCTTTCCTCCTTTTTTCTCTTTTCAATTTCTATCTTTCTATTTTTTCTGTATTTCTTTTGTTGTTGTTGTTCTCTCCTCCTCTGTTCTCTTTTTCCTTTCTGTTTCTATATTTTCTATATTTATTTTGTTGTTCCTGTTCTCTCCTCCTCTGTTCTCTTTTTCCCTTCTATGTTTCTATATTTTCTATATTTTATTTTTCTCTATCTCTCTCTTCATCTATTCTCTTTTTTCCTTTCTATCTTTCTGTGTTTCTATATGTCTATTTTATTCTCTCTCCTCCTCTATTCTCTTTTTTCTTTTCTATATTTCTACATTTCTATTTTTTCGTTTTTTTCTCTATCTTATCTCTGACCTGCATTTCAATTATCTTTTTTCTTTTTTTCGCGGACGCGTTTTAAGTATATTTGAGTACAAGAAACCAAGGTGTGTGTGTGTGTGTGTGTGTGTGTGTGTGTGTGTGTGTGTATGTGCGTGTGTGTGTGTGTTTGCTTTAGGGTACTTTCGATATGTCCGTGTCTGTTTTCCTGTGTATATGGCTTTGCATAAATACGTTTTTTTCAAGGTGACTGTCTTTACCAATCTCCATTAATCAATCAATATCTATCAACTGCCCCCCTCCTCACACATCCCCCCCCCCCTTCATTAATTCTCACTTAAGTGACTGTATTTCTTCCCTTCTTCTTTTCTTCCTCCTCTTCCCTCCTTCTTCCTCTCTCCATTCCACTTACCCTCCTCGTCATCACCTCTCTTCTCCCTTTCCTCTGCTCTCCCTCCCCCAACCCCTCTATTCGTCCCCCAACTTTCCTCCCCCAACCCTCTTCCTCACCCCCCTACTTACTGCCCTCTTCTCCTCCTTCTCCTCCCTTTCTCCCATCCCTCCTCCCTCTCTCTCTCCCTACCCTCCCCTCATCCTTACTCCCTGCCTCCTTCCCTCTCTTACCCTCTTCCTCCTATTGCCTCTTACCCATCCTTCCTCCATAACTCCCCTACCCTCTTCCCTCTCTCCCTCCTCTCTACCTCATTCCCTCAACCCTCTCTCCTCTCTCTCCCCAAACCCTCCCTCCCACTTCCTAAACCCTCCCTCTTCTCTCCCTCTCCCTTAACCCTCCCTCCCTCCCCCAAACCCTCCCTCTCTCTCCCCTAACCCTCCCTCCCTCCTTCCCTCAACCCTCCTCCCTCTCCCCTAACCCTCCCTCCCTCCCTCCCTCAACCCTCCTCCCTCTCCCCTAACCCTCCCTTTCTCCCATCCCTCTCCCTCCTCTCTCCCTCTCCCCTAACCCTCCCTCCCTCCCTGTCCCCAAACCCTCCTCCCTCTCCCCAAACCCTCCCTCCCTCCCCCTCCCCCTAACCTTCCCTTTCTCCCACCCCTCTCCCTCATCTCTCCCTTTCCCCTAACCCTCCCTCCCTCCCCAAACCCTCCCTCTCTCTCCCCAAACCCTCCCTCCCTCCCTCCTTCAAACCTCCTCCCTCTCCCATAACCCTCCCTCCCTCCCTCTCCCCCAAACCCTCCTCCCTCTCCCCTAACCCTCCCTCCCTCCCATCCCTCTCCCTCTCCCCTAACCCTCCCTCCCTCCCTCAACCCTCCTTCTCTCCCCCCTACTCCTACCCCCCCCCCCCCTGCCATGACGAAGGGACCTCCTGGACAAACATCTCAGGTGTTCGGAGTAATTAGTCGAGCCAATCAAGCCCGATGTCGTCCGGCCGTACCTTCCCTCTCTCTCTTCCCCTTTCATCGGTGTTGCTTCGTCCCTCTCTTTTCTCGCCTTTGGTATCCTTTGTTGGATCTACTCCACCCCCCCCCCCCCCCTCTTTCTTGTCTCGTTGTTCTTTCTGTATGTGGGGGGGAGGGGGGGGTTGTGTGTGTGTGTGTGTGTGTGTGTATTTATTTATATATCTATCTATCTATATATCTATCTATATATATATATCTATCTATATATATCTATCTATATATATCTATCATTATATCTATCTATCTATCTATATATTTACATATCTGTGTGTGTGTGTGTGTGTGTGTGTGTGTGTGTGTGTGCGCATATATTCACGGAGATTAACCCATGTCTGTTTGCAACCTATACTTGGCTTTTTCCTTCAGTGCCCCCTCAAAAGATCCGTTTTCGGTCCCGCGCATCCGTCCGCGAAGAATTTAAGGTTTGAGGAATCACGTATCAGCTGTAGAGAAAGGCTGTTCGTGCCCTTATTCCTTCTGCTAATTTACGATTTGCTTACCTCTTTCGCTTGGTGTTGCTACCGATGTGAGCTACAGTGAAAAAAATCATTTTTTGGTGAATGTTATTATGGGAATATATGAGAAAAAATGTTTGTGTTAATAAAAATAAAATAACATTACTACAGACTTTCAAATATTTTTAAAACCGACGAAGAAAAATAGGATAAAAAAGAGAAAGAGGAAAAAATGTTTTAAAATAAGACAAAGAAAAAAAAGGCACGAAAAGAGAGAGAAGAAGAAAAAAAGAAAAAAAAATGCACCGACAAGTCCTCCTGACCGCCTGAATGATGAAGCTGCATCCAAGTGGATCCGCCATCTGCCGCTATACGAACGCCAGCGTGATGACGTAATCACCTCTTCAGTTTCGCGCGTCGGAGGTGGGGAGGAGGAGGAGGGGGGGGGGCAAGAAGCCTCTCATCGCAGCTTTAAGGAGCTGGAGCTGACAATCTGCTGACTGTCAGGAAGAGGGAAGAATCTGCTGGCTGAGAGGAAGAAGGGAGAATCTGCTGGCTGAGAGGAAGAAGGAAGAATCTGCTGGCTGAGAGGAAGAAGGAAGAATCTGCTGGCTGAGAGGAAGAAGGAAGAATCTGCTGGCTGAGAGGAAGAAGGAGAATCTGCTGGCTGAGAGGAAGAAGGAGAATCTGCTGGCTGAGAGGAAGAAGGAAGAATCTGCTGGCTGAGAGGAAGAAGGAGAATCTGCTGGCTGAGAGGAAGAAGGAGAATCTGCTGGCTGAGAGGAAGAAGGAGAATCTGCTGGCTGAGAGGAAGAAGGAAGAATCTGCTGGCTGAGAGGAAGAAGGAGAATCTGCTGGCTGAGAGGAAGAAGGGAGAATCTGCTGGCTGAGAGGAAGAAGGAGAATCTGCTGGCTGAGAGGAAGAAGGGAGAATCTGCTGGCTGAGAGGAAGAAGGAAGAATCTGCTGGCTGAGAGGAAGAAGGAGAATCTGCTGGCTGAGAGGAAGAAGGAGAATCTGCTGGCTGAGAGGAAGAAGGAAGAATCTGCTGGCTGAGAGGAAGAAGGAAGAATCTGCTGGCTGAGAGGAAGAAGGAGAATCTGCTGGCTGAGAGGAAGAAGGAGAATCTGCTGGCTGAGAGGAAGAAGGAAGAATCTGCTGGCTGAGAGGAAGAAGGAAGAATCTGCTGGCTGAGAGGAAGAAGGAAGAATCTGCTGGCTGAGAGGAAGAAGGAAGAATCTGCTGGCTGAGAGGAAGAAGGAGAATCTGCTGGCTGAGAGGAAGAAGGAGAATCTGCTGGCTGAGAGGAAGAAGGAAGAATCTGCTGGCTGAGAGGAAGAAGGAGAATCTGCTGGCTGAGAGGAAGAAGGGAGAATCTGCTGGCTGAGAGGAAGAAGGAAGAATCTGCTGGCTGAGAGGAAGAAGGAGAATCTGCTGGCTGAGAGGAAGAAGGAGAATCTGCTGGCTGAGAGGAAGAAGGAGAATCTGCTGGCTGAGAGGAAGAAGGAGAATCTGCTGGCTGAGAGGAAGAAGGAGAATCTGCTGGCTGAGAGGAAGAAGGAAGAATCTGCTGGCTGAGAGGAAGAAGGGAGAATCTGCTGGCTGAGAGGAAGAAGGAGAATCTGCTGGCTGAGAGGAAGAAGGGAGAATCTGCTGGCTGAGAGGAAGAAGGAGATCTGCTGGCTGAGAGGAAGAAGGGAGGATCTGCTGGCTGAGAGGAAGAAGGGAGAATCTGCTGGCTGAGAGGAAGAAGGGAGAATCTGCTGGCTGAGAGGAAGAAGGGAGGAATCTGCTGGCTGAGAGGAAGAAGGGAGGATCAGCTGGCTGAGAGGAAGAAGGGAGGATCAACGGCTGAGAGGAAGAAGGGAGGATCATCGGCTGAGAGGAAGAAGGGAGGATCATCGGCTGAGAGGAAGAAGGGAGGATCAACGGCTGAGAGGAAGAAGGGAGGATCAACGGAGGAGAGGAAGAAGGGAGGATCAACGGAGGAGAGGAAGAAGGGAGGATCAACGGCTGAGAGGAAGAAGGGAGGATCAACGGAGGAGAGGAAGAAGGGAGGATCAACGGATGAGAGGAAGAAGGGAGGATCATCGGCTGAGAGGAAGAAGGGAGGATCAACGGAGGAGAGGAAGAAGGGAGGATCAACGGCTGAGAGGAAGAAGGGAGGATCATCGGCTGAGAGGAAGAAGGGAGGATCAACGGAGGAGAGGAAGAAGGGAGGATCAACGGCTGAGAGGAAGAAGGGAGGATCAACGGCTGAGAGGAAGAAGGGAGGATCAACGGCTGAGAGGAAGAAGGGAGGATCAACGGCTGAGAGGAAGAAGGGAGGATCAACGGATGAGAGGAAGAAGGGAGGATCAACGGAGGAGAGGAAGAAGGGAGGATCAACGGCTGAGAGGAAGAAGGGAGGATCAACGGCTGAGAGGAAGAAGGGAGGATCAACGGCTGAGAGGAAGAAGGGAGGATCAACGGAGGAGAGGAAGAAGGGAGGATCAACGGCTGAGAGGAAGAAGGGAGGATCAACGGAGGAGAGGAAGAAGGGAGGATCAACGGCTGAGAGGAAGAAGGGAGGATCAACGGAGGAGAGGAAGAAGGGAGGATCAACGGCTGAGAGGAAGAAGGGAGGATCAACGGCTGAGAGGAAGAAGGGAGGATCAACGGAGGAGAGGAAGAAGGGAGGATCAACGGCTGAGAGGAAGAAGGGAGGATCAACGGAGGAGAGGAAGAAGGGAGGATCAACGGCTGAGAGGAAGAAGGGAGGATCAACGGAGGAGAGGAAGAAGGGAGGATCAACGGCTGAGAGGAAGAAGGGAGGATCAACGGAGGAGAGGAAGAAGGGAGGATCAACGGCTGAGAGGAAGAAGGGAGGATCAACGGCTGAGAGGAAGAAGGGAGGATCAACGGCTGAGAGGAAGAAGGGAGGATCAACGGCTGAGAGGAAGAAGGGAGGATCAACGGAGGAGAGGAAGAAGGGAGGATCAACGGCTGAGAGGAAGAAGGGAGGATCAACGGAGGAGAGGAAGAAGGGAGGATCAACGGAGGAGAGGAAGAAGGGAGGATCAACGGCTGAGAGGAAGAAGGGAGGATCAACGGCTGAGAGGAAGAAGGGAGGATCAACGGCTGAGAGGAAGAAGGGAGGATCAACGGCTGAGAGGAAGAAGGGAGGATCAACGGAGGAGAGGAAGAAGGGAGGATCAACGGCTGAGAGGAAGAAGGGAGGATCAACGGCTGAGAGGAAGAAGGGAGGATCAACGGAGGAGAGGAAGAAGGGAGGATCAACGGCTGAGAGGAAGAAGGGAGGATCAACGGCTGAGAGGAAGAAGGGAGGATCAACGGCTGAGAGGAAGAAGGGAGGATCAACGGCTGAGAGGAAGAAGGGAGGATCAACGGCTGAGAGGAAGAAGGGAGGATCAACGGCTGAGAGGAAGAAGGGAGGATCAACGGCTGAGAGGAAGAAGGGAGGATCAACGGAGGAGAGGAAGAAGGGAGGATCAACGGAGGAGAGGAAGAAGGGAGGATCAACGGCTGAGAGGAAGAAGGGAGGATCAACGGAGGAGAGGAAGAAGGGAGGATCAACGGAGGAGAGGAAGAAGGGAGGATCAACGGAGGAGAGGAAGAAGGGAGGATCAACGGCTGAGAGGAAGAAGGGAGGATCAACGGCTGAGAGGAAGAAGGGAGGATCAACGGAGGAGAGGAAGAAGGGAGGATCAACGGAGGAGAGGAAGAAGGGAGGATCAACGGCTGAGAGGAAGAAGGGAGGATCAACGGCTGAGAGGAAGAAGGGAGGATCAACGGAGGAGAGGAAGAAGGGAGGATCAACGGCTGAGAGGAAGAAGGGAGGATCAACGGAGGAGAGGAAGAAGGGAGGATCAACGGCTGAGAGGAAGAAGGGAGGATCAACGGCTGAGAGGAAGAAGGGAGGATCAACGGAGGAGAGGAAGAAGGGAGGATCAACGGAGGAGAGGAAGAAGGGAGGATCAACGGCTGAGAGGAAGAAGGGAGGATCAACGGAGGAGAGGAAGAAGGGAGGATCAACGGCTGAGAGGAAGAAGGGAGGATCAACGGCTGAGAGGAAGAAGGGAGGATCAACGGAGGAGAGGAAGAAGGGAGGATCAACGGAGGAGAGGAAGAAGGGAGGATCAACGGAGGAGAGGAAGAAGGGAGGATCAACGGAGGAGAGGAAGAAGGGAGGATCAACGGAGGAGAGGAAGAAGGGAGGATCAACGGAGGAGAGGAAGAAGGGAGGATCAACGGCTGAGAGGAAGAAGGGAGGATCAACGGAGGAGAGGAAGAAGGGAGGATCAACGGCTGAGAGGAAGAAGGGAGGATCAACGGCTGAGAGGAAGAAGGGAGGATCAACGGCTGAGAGGAAGAAGGGAGGATCAACGGAGGAGAGGAAGAAGGGAGGATCAACGGAGGAGAGGAAGAAGGGAGGATCAACGGCTGAGAGGAAGAAGGGAGGATCAACGGAGGAGAGGAAGAAGGGAGGATCAACGGAGGAGAGGAAGAAGGGAGGATCAACGGCTGAGAGGAAGAAGGGAGGATCAACGGAGGAGAGGAAGAAGGGAGGATCAACGGCTGAGAGGAAGAAGGGAGGATCAACGGCTGAGAGGAAGAAGGGAGGATCAACGGAGGAGAGGAAGAAGGGAGGATCAACGGCTGAGAGGAAGAAGGGAGGATCAACGGCTGAGAGGAAGAAGGGAGGATCAACGGCTGAGAGGAAGAAGGGAGGATCAACGGAGAGAGGAAGAAGGGAGGATCAACGGAGGAGAGGAAGAAGGGAGGATCAACGGCTGAGAGGAAGAAGGGAGGATCAACGGCTGAGAGGAAGAAGGGAGGATCAACGGCTGAGAGGAAGAAGGGAGGATCAACGGCTGAGAGGAAGAAGGGAGGATCAACGGAGGAGAGGAAGAAGGGAGGATCAACGGCTGAGAGGAAGAAGGGAGGATCAACGGCTGAGAGGAAGAAGGGAGGATCAACGGCTGAGAGGAAGAAGGGAGGATCAACGGCTGAGAGGAAGAAGGGAGGATCAACGGCTGAGAGGAAGAAGGGAGGATCAACGGCTGAGAGGAAGAAGGGAGGATCAACGGCTGAGAGGAAGAAGGGAGGATCAACGGAGGAGAGGAAGAAGGGAGGATCAACGGCTGAGAGGAAGAAGGGAGGATCAACGGCTGAGAGGAAGAAGGGAGGATCAACGGAGGAGAGGAAGAAGGGAGGATCAACGGAGGAGAGGAAGAAGGGAGGATCAACGGCTGAGAGGAAGAAGGGAGGATCAACGGAGGAGAGGAAGAAGGGAGGATCAACGGAGGAGAGGAAGAAGGGAGGATCAACGGCTGAGAGGAAGAAGGGAGGATCAACGGAGGAGAGGAAGAAGGGAGGATCAACGGCTGAGAGGAAGAAGGGAGGATCAACGGAGGAGAGGAAGAAGGGAGGATCAACGGAGGAGAGGAAGAAGGGAGGATCAACGGAGAGAGGAAGAAGGGAGGATCAACGGAGGAGAGGAAGAAGGGAGGATCAACGGAGGAGAGGAAGAAGGGAGGATCAACGGAGGAGAGGAAGAAGGGAGGATCAACGGAGGAGAGGAAGAAGGGAGGATCAACGGCTGAGAGGAAGAAGGGAGGATCAACGGAGGAGAGGAAGAAGGGAGGATCAACGGCTGAGAGGAAGAAGGGAGGATCAACGGCTGAGAGGAAGAAGGGAGGATCAACGGCTGAGAGGAAGAAGGGAGGATCAACGGAGGAGAGGAAGAAGGGAGGATCAACGGCTGAGAGGAAGAAGGGAGGATCAACGGAGGAGAGGAAGAAGGGAGGATCAACGGAGGAGAGGAAGAAGGGAGGATCAACGGCTGAGAGGAAGAAGGGAGGATCAACGGAGGAGAGGAAGAAGGGAGGATCAACGGCTGAGAGGAAGAAGGGAGGATCAACGGAGGAGAGGAAGAAGGGAGGATCAACGGCTGAGAGGAAGAAGGGAGGATCAACGGAGGAGAGGAAGAAGGGAGGATCAACGGAGGAGAGGAAGAAGGGAGGATCAACGGAGGAGAGGAAGAAGGGAGGATCAACGGCTGAGAGGAAGAAGGGAGGATCAACGGAGGAGAGGAAGAAGGGAGGATCAACGGAGGAGAGGAAGAAGGGAGGATCAACGGCTGAGAGGAAGAAGGGAGGATCAACGGCTGAGAGGAAGAAGGGAGGATCAACGGCTGAGAGGAAGAAGGGAGGATCAACGGAGGAGAGGAAGAAGGGAGGATCAACGGAGGAGAGGAAGAAGGGAGGATCAACGGCTGAGAGGAAGAAGGGAGGATATCAACGGCTGGAGAGGAAGAAGGGAGGATCAACGGAGGAGAGGAAGAAGGGAGGATCAACGGAGGAGAGGAAGAAGGGAGGATCAACGGCTGAGAGGAAGAAGGGAGGATCAACGGCTGAGAGGAAGAAGGGAGGATCAACGGCGGAGAGGAAGAAGGGAGGATCAACGGAGGAGAGGAAGAAGGGAGGATCAACGGCTGAGAGGAAGAAGGGAGGATCAACGGAGGAGAGGAAAGAAGGGAGGATCAACGGAGGAGAGGAAGAAGGGAGGATCAACGGAGGAGAGGAAGAAGGGAGGATCAACGGCTGAGAGGAAGAAGGGAGGATCATCGGCTGAGAGGAAGAAGGGAGGATCAACGGAGGAGAGGAAGAAGGGAGGATCAACGGAGGAGAGGAAGAAGGGAGGATCAACGGCAGAGAGGAAGAAGGGAGGATCAACGGAGGAGAGGAAGAAGGGAGGATCAACGGCTGAGAGGAAGAAGGAGGATCAACGGAGGAGAGGAAGAAGGGAGGATCAACGGAGAGAGGAAAAGGGAGGATCATCGGATGAGAGGAAGAGGGAGGATCAACGGAGGAGAGGAAGAAGGGAGGATCATCGGAGGAGAGGAAGAAGGGAGGATCAACGGAGGAGAGGAAGAAGGGAGGATCAACGGCTGAGAAGAAGGGAGGAAGAACGGCGAGAGAGAAAAGGTGACGAGGAGGAAGAAGGGGAGGATCAACGGAGGAGAGGAAGAAGGGAGGATCAACGGAGGAGAGGAAGAAGGGAGGATCATCGGAGGAGAGGAAGAAGGGAGGATCATCGGCTGAGAGGAAGAAGGGAGGATCAACGGAGGAGAGAAGAAGGGAGGATCATCGGCTGAGAGGAAGAAGGGAGGATCAACGGATGAGAGGAAGAAGGGAGGGATCAACGGCTGAGAGGAAGAAGGGAGGATCAACGGAGGAGAGGAAGAAGGGAGGATCATCGGCTGAGAGGAAGAAGGGAGGATCAACGGGCTGAGAGGAAGAAGGGGAGGATCCACGGAGGAGAGGAAGAAGGGGAGGATCATCGGCTGAGAGGAAGAAGGGAGGATCAACGGAGGAGAGGAAGAAGGGAGGATCAACGGAGGAGAGGAAGAAGGGAGGATCAACGGCTGAGAGGAAGAAGGGAGATCAAGCTGAGAGGAAGAAGGGAGGATCACGGAGGAGAGGAAGAAGCGAGGATCAACGGAGGAGAGGAAGAAGGGAGGATCAACGGAGGAGAGGAAGAAGGGGAGGATCAACGGCTGAGAGGAAAGAAGGGAGGATCAACGGAGGAGAGGAAGAAGGGAGGATCAACGGAGGAGAGGAAGAAGGGAGGATCAACGGAGGAGAGGAAGAAGGGAGGATCAACGGATGAGAGGAAGAAGGAGGATCAACGGAGGAGAGGAGAGGGAGGATCAACGAGGAGAGAAGAAGGGAGGATCATCGGAGGAGAGGAAGAAGGGAGGATCAACGAGAGGAAGAAGGGAGGATCAACGGAGGAGAGGAAGAAGGGAGGATCAACGGAGGAGGGGAAGAAGGGAGGATCAACGGAGGAGAGGAAGAAGGGAGGATCAACGGGCTGAGAGGAAGAAGGGAGGATCAACGGCAGAGAGGAAGAAGGGGAGGATCAACGGAGGAGAGGAAGAAGGGAGAGAGAAGAAGGGAGGATCAACGGAGGAGAGGAAGAAGGGAGGATCAACGGCTGAGAGGAAGAAGGGAGGATCAACGGATGAGAGGAAGAAGGGAGGATCAACGGAGGAGAGGAAGAAGGGAGGATCAACGGAGGAGAGGAAGAAGGGAGGATCAACGGCTGAGAGGAAGAAGGGAGGATCAACGGAGGAGAGGAAGAAGGGAGGATCAACGGAGGAGAGGAAGAAGGGAGGATCAACGGAGGAGAGGAAGAAGGGAGGATCAACGGAGGAGAGGAAGAAGGGAGGATCAACGGCTGAGAGGAAGAAGGGAGGATCAACGGAGGAGAGGAAGAAGGGAGGATCAACGGAGGAGAGGAAGAAGGGAGGATCAACGGCTGAGAGGAAGAAGGGAGGATCAACGGCTGAGAGGAAGAAGGGAGGATCAACGGCTGAGAGGAAGAAGGGAGGATCAACGGCTGAGAGGAAGAAGGGAGGATCATCGGCTGAGAGGAAGAAGGGAGGATCAACGGAGGAGAGGAAGAAGGGAGGATCAACGGCTGAGAGGAAGAAGGGAGGATCAACGGAGGAGAGGAGAGAGAGGGGATTCACGGCTGAAGAGAGGAGGATCATCGCAGAGAGGAAGAAGGGAGGATCATCTGAGAGGAAGAAGGGAGGATCAACGGAGGGTGAGGAAGAAGGGAGGATCAACGGGCTGAGGAGAAGAAGGAGGATCAACTGGCTGAGAGGAAGAAGGGAGGATCAACGGCTGAGAGGAAGAAGGGAGGATCAAACGGAGGAGAGGAAGAAGGGAGGATTCAACGGCGAGAGGAAGAAGGGAGGTTCAACGGAGGAGAGGAAGAAGGGGAGGATCAACGGCTGAGAGGAAGAAGGGAGGATCACGGAGGAGAGGAAGGAAGGGAGGATCAAGTCTGAGAGAGGAAGAAGGGAGGATCAACAACGGCTGAGGAGGGAAGATGGGATGATCAACGGGAGGAGAGGAAGAAGGGAGGATCAACCGGAGGAGAGGAAGAAGGGAGGATCATTGCGGAGGAGAGGAAGAAGGGAGGATCAACGGCTGAGAGGAAGAAGGGAGGATCAACGGAGGAGAGGAAGAAGGGAGGATCAACGGCGGAGAGGAAGAAGGGAGGATCATCGGCTGAGAGGAAGAAGGGAGGATCAACGGCTGAGAGGAAGAAGGGAGGATCATCGGCTGAGAGGAAGAAGGGAGGATCAACGGCTGAGAGGAAGAAGGGAGGATCATCGGCTGAGAGGAAGAAGGGAGGATCAACGGCTGAGAGGAAGAAGGGAGGATCAACGGCTGAGAGGAAGAAGGGAGGATCAACGGAGGAGAGGAAGAAGGGAGGATCAACGGCTGAGAGGAAGAAGGGAGGATCAACGGCTGAGAGGAAGAAGGGAGGATCAACGGCTGAGAGGAAGAAGGGAGGATCAACGGAGGAGAGGAAGAAGGGAGGATCAACGGAGGAGAGGAAGAAGGGAGGATCAACGGAGGAGAGGAAGAAGGGAGGATCAACGGCTGAGAGGAAGAAGGGAGGATCATCGGCTGAGAGGAAGAAGGGAGGATCAACGGCTGAGAGGAAGAAGGGAGGATCAACGGCTGAGAGGAAGAAGGGAGGATCAACGGCTGAGAGGAAGAAGGGAGGATCAACGGCTGAGAGGAAGAAGGGAGGATCATCGGCTGAGAGGAAGAAGGGAGGATCATCGGAGGAGAGGAAGAAGGGAGGATCAACGGAGGAGAAGGGGGGAGGGAGTTGGAAGTGTGTGTGTGCGTGTGCGTATGGGTATGAATGAGTATTTTCAAATCCATGTGTGCGTATATTTGTGTGTGCGAATATATTAATCATATACATTAAGAAATTTTCTCTCCATATAATTCATGCAACAACTCGCGCACCTTGCAAGATTTAACCAAATAATCGTTGCACAAAAAAATCTGCAATTGAACGAACACGCTGAAGCTGAAAGGCAAGATATGCAAAAAAAAAAAATGCATGAGATTGAACGGTAAAGTCAAAGAATTATGTTCCTTTAATAATTATTTCATTTTATCGACTTAATAACAGGTGTTGTCGGGGATCATTAAAGATGAAATAAATGAGGTATGATACAGGGATGATAAAGATGATGATAGTGATAATGATGATGATGATGA
>NC_061845.1:27921872-27924372 GCF_019202785.1 Penaeus chinensis
TAATTAAGAGCATTTATGCCGAGGCTCTCAATTACAGCCTCGGCGGCGTATTGAAAAAGCCAAAAAAAGAGATTTTCCTGAAATGTGCTGAAGCTCTTGAAGATACAGCAATGCATACGGAATCAGCTGCAAACACACGCTACGTATTCTCCTCTTACATTACATTAATATTATGTACATAACAGCAAAACAAAAAGTTTGACATTATCTTGATAAAAAAATGGAAATGAGAAAAAAAAAAAATATTTAAGGGTACACATACACCCGACTGCTCCCGATGAATTTAACATGACTCGGGGGAAAAAAACAGTATCATTAACATTATACAAACACAGAAATGTCGAAAATCATAATTCCCTCTAATTACTACTAAAATATTATATCAGAGTTACGCCGTGCTCAGACATGCAAAACAGAAGGGGGGGGGGAGAACTAATCATCTACTGCTTCTGTATAGAGAACACAATTTAAATAAACTGATAACAGGAACACGTTCTGCATGACTTAAAACTTCGGTCGGAGTCTTGCATGACTGCCCGGACGGCGAGGGAAAATTTTTTAAGGTCAAGCGAGAGATCAAAGTACCTTAGAAAATTGTTGGCACTCTCATTATTAGCTAACTTCTCTCCTTTATGCTCAAGGGATATAAACTCATAATACCGCACATGCACACGCACAAACATGCACACGCGCATGAGCAGGAACACACGTATAAAAGTCTGTACGTGCATGATAGAGATATACAACACAGAAACACGAAATTACGTATTTATCTTTTAATTCTTTTATTTTATCCTTTGTCTCATCGTTTATCGTAATCAGTGTTTATTCCATATTCACATTTTCTTTTTATTTTTAAATTTCTGCTTCTAATTTTAATGTCCTCTTCTCGAGTTAACTGTTTTTCTTCTCTGTCTTTAATCTATTTTTCCCTTCGTTTCTCTTTCATCTCCACGTATTCCATTTTCCCATCCTTTATTTCCTCTTGTTTTCCTCACGAGTTTGTCTCTCTTTCATCTTTCTCTTTATCACATCCCCCCTCCATTCCTCCATTCAGTCTCTGACGGTCCATGCTATTAATCTGTCCCGCTTTCTTGATTATTAATTATTATTAATGTATCCTTACTTGAAGTAGATGAAGTAGATGAACTCATATACTGTAGTGACTAGATTAATCTTTATAGTGACGACCTCACTATAACGGACGTATTAATAGTCATAGCAACCTTCATAGTTCGGGAAAAGGTCATATGCAAGTGTTTAATAGTACTGAAGATAAAATACCGTGCATGCTTCGGAATGTCGAAATTTCATTCACAATCTGTTGTATAAAGGAAGGTTTTCGGATTACTCTGACGAACGAAGCTGCTATTCGTGTTATGCTATTCGCGAAGCCGTTATTCGTGTTATTTTCTTAATTCACAAAGCCCTTAATTCACGTTATGCTATTCATGAAGATGCCATCCGCGCCTTTGTTCAACGAAGGTAATAATTCTCATTCTGCTATTTAAGAAGAGCACCGAAAGACTTCCTCCCCGACAGCTTTCTTGCCGTAACACTGCGTCGGACAGTCATTGAAGTAACAGAGAGAGCATACATGGGGCCCTACGGAGGAGATGTCCACGCCCGCCTCCTCCAGCGCCTTCTCCAGACGGGTCACGCGGTCCTGGAGCTTCTTGACTTCCTCGTCCATGTCTTCGGCGGTCTGGGCGACGATGGCGTGGCAGAAGGCCATGAAGGAGAGGGACTTGGTGGTCGTGCCCTGGCGGATGTAGTAGGCCATGTCCATTATCGGATTGTAGTAGTGTTCCTGCGAGAAAGTACAGGGTGTTGTGAGAGGGGGCGAGCGTGATGATCCTGAAGGAGAGGAGGTACACAGGGATGAGGAAGAAGAGGAGCAAGTGAGGGAAAATGGAGCGGAAGAGGAAGGCAGGGGAGATGAAGATAAGGAGGAAGGCAGGGGAGATGAAGAAAAGGAGGTAGGGAAGATGGTGAAGTGGATATAGGGAGGGATAATGGAGAAGAGACAGAGAGGGAAGATAGAGAAGGGAACGTAGAAAGAGAAGACGGAGAAAATGAGAGAAAGAAGGGATAGAGAAGATGAGGTAGGTAAGCAAGATGGTGAAGAGGAGCTAGAGAAGGAAAATGAAGAAGAGGGAGTAGACGGAGAAGATGGGGGAGGAGGAAGAAAGGAAAGATGAAGATAAGGAGGCAGAGAGGGAAGATGGAAAAGAGGAGTCGACAGGGAAATTGGTGAAGAGGAAACAGATAGGAAAACGTAAAAAGGAATAGAAGATGGAAAACAAGAGGAAGACAAAGAAGTTGGAAGAGCAAGAGGTAACCAGAGAAGGAGAGGAAGTGGAGAAGAAAGGGAAAACACAGAAGATAGACAGGAAAAGTGACGAAAAGGAAACAGACAATGATGATAGAAAAAGAGGAGGTAAAGAGGGAAGTTGGGAGAGAATGAGGTAGATATAGAAATTAAAGAAGAAAAAGTAGA